>NW_028156666.1:0-62000 GCF_964263955.1 Coregonus lavaretus
GAAATACTTTAAAGTACTACTTAAGTAGTTTTGGGGGGTATTTGTAATTTACTTTACTATTTATATTTTTGACTACTTTTACTTCACTAGATTCCTAAAGAAAATAATGTACTTTTTACTCCCTACATTTTCTTTGATACCCAAAAGTACTCGTTACATTTTAAATGCTTAGCAGGACAGGAAAATGGTCCAATTCACTCACTTATCAAGAGAACATCCCTGGTCATCCCTACTGCCTCTGATCTGGCAGACTCACTAAACACAAATGCATCTTTTGTAAATTATGTCTGAGTGTTGGAGTGTGCCCCTGGCTATCTGTACATTTTAAAAACAAGAAAATGGTGCCTTCTGCTTTGCTTAATATAAGGAATTAGAAATTATTTATACTTTTACTTTTACTTTTGATACTGAAGTATATTTTGAACCAAATACTTTGACTTTCACTCAAGTAGTATTTTACTCAGTAACTTTCCATTTTACTTGAGTAACTTTCTATTAAGGTATGTATACTTTTACTCAAGTATGACAATTGGGTACTTTTTCCACCACTGATTAATTGCACTATAACGGTGACAAACGGTGGTGACAAACTGTTAGGGCCTCCATAAAGCTGTCCCAAACTGTTAGGACCTCCATAAATCTGTCCCAAACTGTTAGGGCCTCCATAAAGCTGTCCCAAACTGTTAGGGCCTCCATAAAGCTGTCCCAAACTGTTAGGGCCTCAATAAAGCTGTCCCAAACTGTTAGGGCCTCCATAAAGCTGTCCCAAACTGTTAGGGCCTCCATAAAGCTGTCCCAAACTGTTAGGGCCTCCATAAAGCTGTCCCAAACTGTTAGGGCCTCCATAAAGCTGTCCCAAACTGTTAGGGCCTCCATAAAGCTGTCCCAAACTGTTAGGGCCTCCATAAAGCTGTCCCAAACTGTTAGGGCCTCCATAAAGCTGTCCCAAACTGTTAGGGCCTCCATAAAGCTGTCCCAAACTGTTAGGGCCTCCATAAAGCTGTCCCAAACTGTTAGGGCCTCCATAAAGCTGTCCCAAACTGTTAGGGCCTCAATAAAGCTGTCCCAAACTGTTATGGCCTCCATAAAGCTGTCCCAAACTGTTAGGGCCTCCATAAAGCTGTCCCAAACTGTTAGGGCCTCCATAAAGCTGTCCCAAACTGTTAGGGCCTCCATAAAGCTGTCCCAAACTGTTAGGGCCTCCATTAAGCTGTCCCAAACTGTTAGGGCCTCCATAAAGCTGTCCCAAACTGTTAGGGCCTCAATAAAGCTGTCCCAAACTGTTATGGCCTCCATAAAGCTGTCCCAAACTGTTAGGGCCTCCATAAAGCTGTCCCAAACTGTTAGGGCCTCCATAAAGCTGTCCCAAACTGTTAGGGCCTCCATAAAGCTGTCCCAAACTGTTAGGGCCTCAATAAAGCTGTCCCAAACTGTTATGGCCTCCATAAAGCTGTCCCAAACTGTTAGGGCCTCCATAAAGCTGGCCCAACAGCAGAGTCCCAACACCTTACCACCGCTACACCCGGCTATCAGCGGAGCCTCGTCTGGCAGCGAAACAGTTCATTCAGCCTCATTTACTGCCTTTAAAAAGAAACATAGCCGATATGGCTGACTTGCTTAAACAAATGTAGTTTCTACTGACAATTGAGACAATGTACAAACTATGGCATAAGGGGATGACGAGTGCATAAGAGGCAATCCGTAATTTCGATTAAGACATTAATGAGCGAGCTAGGACAGACGTAGTCAATATAACTATTTGTTCAGCACTTTTGAAATGTACAGCGACAGAATTCAGAACATGGGCCGTTCTTACAGTGTTCTCCCTGTACACCAAGTCAGAACAATATTCAATGACATTTCTCTAAAACAGGCTATAGGCTAAATGTGCACCACCAAGTCAGAACAGTAGGCTAAGTTATGAGGGGGAAATATACCAAATTATTAGGGTGAGGCACTCATTGTTGAATTTGCGATCTCCAACTTGCTGTGATATGTTTATGAGCACCGATACGTTTTATCTATAATTTCTCTTCATATGACAAGGATTGAAAAGGATTTGCCAGTAGATTGCCGAATTGATTCATGATGATGACTGCTTGTCCAGCTTGCTAGCTAAGATTTTGAAAGTATGATGTTGACATCATCAGTCCAATCAAAGATACTGTAGATATAACGTGATTTGATGTCACTTTATCTGTGGCCAGTGACCTTGAGCCATCTTGGATGGGCACTTCTAATGTAACTCTATGGCAGCACCCAAGGGGCTTCAATTTTCGAGCTCTACTCTTAGATTTGGCGGTGACGTAGTGTCCCCATGAGTGACAGAAACACTGAGCCAATCACGGCGCAACTAGAGAACATCACCAACCCCCCCTACGCTCCGTATTTTCCGCTGGCTGCCCCCACAGAAAGCACTGAGCTGGGCTGAAACACCTGCATTTTGGAGCTGCTTTACTCAAGAAAGCAAAAAAGAGACCGTGTTTCTATGCAGCTTTATTGACTCAATGTTATTATTTTGTACATTGTTTGCAAACTGATATATGACTTAATGTATTAATGCCAAAATAACATGTAAACATGTGGGGGAGGGGCTAAACACCTGCCCTGAATGACACACTGCCACTGTCTTTGAGTAAGGATTGTTGACATATATTTTACATTGAATTGTATCTAAAAGCATAGTCGATAAATAATTAATAAAAGTTGGCATATTTATAACATTTTGGCCTACGCCTCCTTTAAGACACCATCATGTTTCGTCTGTAGGTGCAGCAAACGTTGGTAGGCAGGACAAACTCATTTTCATGATTTTCACTAATATCAATAAATCGCAGCACGTTTTTGGGCTGTGTAGTTTTTATGTGAGTAGAAACATAAAGTAACATTTAAAACTGAACATGTCCCCTTTTTGCTGCTTCCTAATTACATTTATAGTCTGAACACCTGTTTTAAATGTCCATATTCATTATCAATATGCTGAAATAGCCTAAATCATGTTATGTTGATCAACAAAGTAAATAAAGAAACCAAATAGTGAGTCCTGGTAGCTATTTGGTTAACTATTTAACTATCTGCATTGACCCTTTTTGCACTAACCTAAATAGATTTTATTAGAGTTTATAACACTATATACTGTAGTTCAGAAGGAGAGGTTATAACACTATATACTGTAGTTCAGAAGGAGAGTTTATAACACTATATACTGTAGTTCAGAAGGAGAGTTTATAACACTATATACCGTAGTTCAGAAGGAGAATTTATAACACTATATACTGTAGTTCAGAAGGAGAGTTTATAACACTATATACCGTAGTTCAGAAGGAGAGTTTATAACACTATATACTGTAGTTCAGAAGGAGAGTTTATAACACTATATACTGTAGTTCAGAAGGAGAGGTTATAACACTATATACTGTAGTTCAGAAGGAGAGGTTATAACACTATATACTGTAGTTCAGAAGGAGAGGTTATAACACTATATACTGTAGTTCAGAAGGAGAGTTTATAACACTATATACTGTAGTTCAGAAGGAGAGGTTATAACACTATATACTGTAGTTCAGAAGGAGAGTTTATAACACTATATACTGTAGTTCAGAAGGAGAGTTTATAACACTATATACTGTAGTTCAGAAGGAGAGTTTATAACACTATATACTGTAGTTCAGAAGGAGAGTTTATAACACTATATACTGTAGTTCAGAAGGAGAGTTTATAACACTATATACTGTAGTTCAGAAGGAGAGGTTATAACACTATATACTGTAGTTCAGAAGGAGAGTTTATAACACTATATACTGTAGTTCAGAAGGAGAGTTTATAACACTATATACTGTAGTTCAGAAGGAGAGGTTATAACACTATATACTGTAGTTCAGAAGGAGAGGTTATAACACTATATACTGTAGTTCAGAAGGAGAGTTTATAACACTATATACTGTAGTTCAGAAGGAGAGTTTATAACACTATATACTGTAGTTCAGAAGGAGAGTTTATAACACTATATACTGTAGTTCAGAAGGAGAGGTTATAACACTATATACTGTAGTTCAGAAGGAGAGGTTATAACACTATATACTGTAGTTCAGAAGGAGAGTTTATAACACTATATACTGTAGTTCAGAAGGAGAGGTTATAACACTATATACTGTAGTTCAGAAGGAGAGTTTATAACACTATATACTGTAGTTCAGAAGGAGAGTTTATAACACTATATACTGTAGTTCAGAAGGAGAGGTTATAACACTATATACTGTAGTTCAGAAGGAGAGTTTATAACACTATATACTGTAGTTCAGAAGGAGAGTTTATAACACTATATACTGTAGTTCAGAAGGAGAGTTTATAACACTATATACAGTGCCCTCCACTATTATTGGCACCCCTGTTTAAGATGTGGTCGAGGACTTCCAAAAATTCTCCTTTTTTTTAAACAACATAGAACCCAAATGCAAAAAAGAGAAAAGTCCAACCTTTTATTTAAGTACATTACTTTGGTGGTAAAAAAAAAAATCACACATTTAGAAAAAAAAAAACTTGAAATCATGTGTCCCACAATTATTGGCACCCCTAACAATTCCGCTGAAAATTTTAATTGATTTTTTAAAAAATATATTTTTCTGTAGTTGCTAAAGTTGGTCAGGGTATCTAGGAACTTTTAATTAGTAATTCTTGACTTCCTGTTTCCCTGGGGTATAAATATGACGTGACACAGAGGCCTAATTCTCTTACCCATTTGTCAACATGGCAAAGACAAGAGAACACACCATTCAAGTAAGGCAGATTTGTGTCGACCTTCATAAGTCAGGCAATGGCTACAAGAAAATAGCCACTCGCCTTAACTTGCCCGTATCTACAGTCAGAGGAATCATTAAGAAGTTTAAAACAACTGGAACAGTGACAAACAAGGCTGGAAGAGGTCCCAAGTTTATCTTGCCACAACGCACAGTGAGGAGGATGGTAAGAGAAGTAAAAAAAAGTCCCAAGCTCACTGTCACAGAATTGCATCAAAGAGTGGCATCTTGGGGTCACAAAGTCTCCAAAACAACCATCAGACGCTCTCTACATGCCAACAAGCTGTTTGGGAGGCATGCAAGGAAAAACCCTTTTCTCACTAACACTCACAAACGTAAACGTCTGGAGTTTGCTAAGCGGCACTGGGACTTCAACTGGCATCGTGTGCTTTGGTCAGATGAGACTAAGATTGAGCTTTTTGGCAACAAACACTCTAAGTGGGTCTGGCGTAAAACAAAAGATGAGTATGCCGAAAAGCACCTCATGCCCACCGTGAAGTATGGTGGAGGATCTGTGATGCTGTGGGCCTGTTTCTCTTCCAAAGGCCCTGGGAACCTTGTTAGGGTGTATGGCATTATGAACGCTTTGAACTACCAGGACATTTTAAATAAAAACCTGATGGCCTCTGCCAGAAAGCTGAAGATGGGTCGTCATTGGGTCTTTCAGCAGGATAATGATCCAAAACATGTGGCAAAATCTACACAAAAATGGTTCAGCAGTCACAAACTCAAGGTCATCCCATGGCCATCTCAGTCCCCAGACCTCAACCCAATCGAAAACCTGTGGGGCGAGCTAAAGAGGAGAGTGCATAAGAGAGGACCCAGGACACTGGATGATCTAGAAAGATTGTGCAAAGAAGAATGGTCAAAGATCCCTCTCTCTGTGTTCTCCAATCTTGTGAAATGTTATAGGAGGAGATTAAGTGCTGTCTTGTTGGCAAAAGGGGGTTGTACAAAGTATTAACATCAGGGGTGCCAATAATTGTGGGACACATGATTTCAAATTTTTTTTTTTCTAAATGTGTGATTTTTTTTTTTACACCAAAGTAATGTACTTAAATAAAAGGTTGGATTTTTCTATTTTTTTGCATTTGGGTTCTATGTTGTTTAAAAAAAAAAGGAGAATTTTTGGAAGTCCTCGACCACATCTTAAACAGGGGTGCCAATAATTGTGGAGGGCACTGTACATATTTATTATCATGTCTGATCTTGTAGTATTGATTATTGATCCATATTTCCAGTGGTTTTCTCTCTGTTGTAAAGCTGATAATGAAATAATAACCATAATAATATTGGGGACCTAAAGTTCTCTGGAACACTGCCTAAGGTTTCAGCAACTGGAATAACTTATTGGAAGACTAAAATCATAGACATTACTACTATGTGAAAAATGAAGACAACATATGACTATTGTTGCTCACTTGACTGTCTTATTAATTGTAGAAGACAATTGTCAAAGTTTGTGAAAGCATTTAAACATTCACTACATTGACTGTCTGACTTTGTCGTTCACACAGGAGAGAGACGTGACTATCTTGGATCCTCTGGGGAGCCTCAACAACATCATGATGCTGACGAGGCAGAGAAGAGTCTCTCCAGATCAGATCACCAGATGGTACTTACCTAACATGACAACTGTCTGGTCTAGTTGATACAGCTTGGTCTGGTCTAGTTGATACAGCTTGGTCTAGTTGCTACAGCTTGGTATGGTCTAGTTGCTACAGCTTGGTCTGGTCTAGTTGCTACAGCTTGGTCTGGTCTAGTTGCTACAGCTTGGTCTGGTCTAGTTGCTACAGCTTGGTCTGGTCTAGTTGATAAAGCTTGGTCTGGTCTAGTTGCTACAGCTTGGTCTGGTCTAGTTGCTACAGCTTGGTCTGGTCTAGTTGATACAGCTTGGTCTGGTTTAGTTGCTACAGCTTGGACTGGTCTAGTTGATACTGCTTGGTCTGGTCTAGTTGCTACAGCTTGGTCTGGTCTAGTTGATACACCTTGGCCTGGTCTAGTTGCTACAGCTTGGCCTGGTCTAGTTGCTACAGCTTGGCCTGGTCTAGTTGCTACAGCTTGCCCTGGTCTAGTTGCTACAGCTTTGTCTGGTCTAGTTGATACACCTTGGCCTGGTCTAGTTGATACTGCTTGGTCTGGTCTAGTTGCTACAGCTTGGTCTGGTCTAGTTGATACACCTTGGCCTGGTCTAGTTGCTACAGCTTGGTCTGGTCTAGTTGCTACAGCTTGGTCTGGTCTAGTTGCTACAGCTTGGTCTGGTCTAGATGCTACAGCTTGTTATGGTCTAGTTGCTACAGCTTGGCCTGGTCTAGTTGCTACAGCTTGGCCTGGTCTAGTTGCTACAGCTTGGCCTGGTCTAGTTGCTACAGCTTTGTCTGGTCTAGTTGATACACCTTGGCCTGGTCTAGTTGCTACAGCTTGGCCTGGTCTAGTTGATACAGCTTGGTCTAGTTGCTACAGCTTGGTATGGTCTAGTTGCTACAGCTTGGTCTGGTCTAGTTGCTACAGCTTGGTCTGGTCTAGTTGCTACAGCTTGGTCTGGTCTAGTTGCTACAGCTTGGTCTGGTCTAGTTGATAAAGCTTGGTCTGGTCTAGTTGCTACAGCTTGGCCTGGTCTAGTTGCTACAGCTTGGTCTGGTCTAGTTGATACAGCTTGGTCTGGTCTAGTTGATACAGCTTGGTCTGGTCTAGTTGCTACAGCTTGGTCTGGTCTAGTTGCTACAGCTTGGTCTGGTCTAGTTGATACAGCTTGGTCTGGTCTAGTTGATACAGCTTGGTCTGGTTTAGTTGCTACAGCTTGGCCTGGTCTAGTTGATACTGCTTGGTCTGGTCTAGTTGCTACAGCTTGGTCTGGTCTAGTTGATACACCTTGGCCTGGTCTAGTTGCTACAGCTTGGCCTGGTCTAGTTGCTACAGCTTGGCCTGGTCTAGTTGCTACAGCTTGGCCTGGTCTAGTTGCTACAGCTTTGTCTGGTCTAGTTGATACACCTTGGCCTGTTCTAGTTGCTACAGCTTGGCCTGGTCTAGTTGCTACAGCTTGGCCTGGTCTAGTTGCTACAGCTTGGCCTGGTCTAGTTGCTACAGCTTGGCCTGGTCTAGTTGCTACAGCTTGGTCTGGTCTAGTTACTACAGCTTGGTCTGGTCTAGTTGCTACAGCTTGGTCTGGTCTAGTTGCTACAGCTTGGTCTGGTCTAGTTGCTACAGCTTGGTCTGGTCTAGTTGCTACAGCTTGGTCTGGTCTAGTTGCTACAGCTTGGTCTGGTCTAGTTGCTACAGCTTGGTCTGGTCTAGTTGATACAGCTTGGTCTGGTCTAGTTGATACAGCTTGGTCTGGTCTAGTTGCTACAGCTTGGTCTGGTCTAGTTGATACAGCTTGGTCTGGTCTAGTTGCTACAGCTTGGTCTGGTCTAGTTGCTACAGCTTGGTCTGGTCTAGTTGCTACAGCTTGGTCTGGTCTAGTTGATAAAGCTTGGTCTGGTCTAGTTCATACAGCTTGGTCTGGTCTAGTTGCTACAGCTTGGCCTAGTTGCTACAGCTTGGTCTGGTCTAGTTGCTACAGCTTGGTCTGGTCTAGTTCATACAGCTTGGTCTGGTCTAGTTGCTACAGCTTGGCCTAGTTGCTACAGCTTGGCCTGGCCTAGTTGCTACAGCTTGGTATGGTCTAGTTGCTACAGCTTGGTCTGGTCTAGTTGCTACAGCTTGGTCTGGTCTAGTTCATACAGCTTGGTCTGGTCTAGTTGCTACAGCTTGGCCTAGTTGCTACAGCTTGGCCTGGCCTAGTTGCTACAGCTTGGTCTGGTCTAGTTGATACAGCTTGGTCTAGTTGCTACAGCTTGGTCTGGTCTAGTTGCTACAGCTTGGTATCGTCTAGTTGCTACAGCTTGGTCTGGTCTAGTTGCTACAGCTTGGTCTGGTCTAGTTGCTACAGCTTGGCCTGGTCTAGTTGCTACAGCTTGGTCTGGTCTAGTTGCTACAGCTTGGTCTGGTCTAGTTGATACAGCTTGGTCTGGTCTAGTTGATACAGCTTGGTCTGGTCTAGTTGCTACAGCTTGGCCTAGTTGCTACAGCTTGGCCTGGCCTAGTTGCTACAGCTTGGCCTGGCCTAGTTGCTACAGCTTGGTATGGTCTAGTTGCTACAGCTTGGTCTGGTCTAGTTGCTACAGCTTGGTCTGGTCTAGTTGCTACAGCTTGGTATGGTCTAGTTGCTACAGCTTGGTATGGTCTAGTTGCTACAGCTTGGTATGGTCTAGTTGCTACAGCTTGGCATGGTCTAGTTGATACAGCCTGGTCGGGTCTAGTTGCTACAGCTTGGTCTGGTCTAGTTGCTACAGCTTGGTCTGGTCTAGTTGCTACAGCTTGGCCTGGTCTAGTTGCTACAGCTTGGTCTGGTCTAGTTGCTACAGCTTGGTCTGGTCTAGTTGCTACAGCTTGGTCTGATCTAGTTGCTACAGCTTGGCCTGGTCTAGTTGCTACAGCTTGGTCTGGTCTAGTTGATACAGCTTGGTCTAGTTGCTACAGCTTGGTCTGGTCTAGTTGCTACAGCTTGGTCTAGTCTAGCATACAGCTTGCTCTATCAGGGTCTAGCTAGGCCGGGTTTCTGTAAAGTGCTTCATGAAATCAGTGAATGACAGAATCCATAGTGAATGTGTCTGTGTCCCCTCTTTATGGTTACCAGGACAACGCTAGCCTGCCCCCCTCCACCCTCCCAGAGTCCCCCGGTCGTACCTCTCCCAGTAGCACCTTACTGCTGGGTCTGAAGAGGGTGTCTGTGAGGCTGGTGGACTGCAGGAAAACACTGAGGCTGATTGGACCTACAAGAGAAGGAGAAGAGGAGGAAGAGGGAGATTTGACACATCAAAGTCAGTTCTGAACAAATACAATAGATCTGTTCACAGGACAACCTGCAGATATACTGGTATATTTACACCACAGTAGACAGTTCTGTTAGTTGACATGAAGATAGACTGGTATATTTCCACCACAGTAGACAGTTCTGTTAGTTGACATGAAGATAGACTGGTATATTTCCACCACAGTAGATAGTTCTGTTAGTTGACATATAGATAGATTGGTATATTTCCACCACAGTAGACAGTTCTGTTAGTTGACATATAGATAGACTGGTATATTTCCACCACAGTAGACAGTTCTGTTAGTTGACATGTAGATAGACTGGTATATTTCCACCACAGTAGACAGAGTTCTGTTAGTTGACATGAAGATAGACTGGTGTATTTCCACCACAGTAGACAGTCCTGTTAATTGACATGAAGATAGACTGGTATATTTCCACCACAGTAGACAGAATTCTGTTAGTTGACATGAAGATAGACTGGTATATTTCCACCACAGTAGACAGTTCTGTTAGTTGACATGAAGATAGACTGGTATATTTCCACCACAGTAGACAGTTCTGTTAGTTGACATGAAGATAGACTGGTGTATTTCCACCACAGTAGACAGTTCTGTTAGTTGACATGAAGATAGACTGGTATATTTCCACCACAGTAGACAGTTCTGTTAGTTGACATGAAGATAGACTGGTGTATTTCCTCCAAGGGAGACAGAATTCTGTTAGTTGACATGAAGATAGACTGGTATATTTCCACCACAGTAGACAGTTCTGTTAGTTGACATGAAGATAGACTGGTATATTTCCACCACAGTAGACAGTTCTGTTAGTTGACATGAAGATAGACTGGTGTATTTCCACCACAGTAGACAGTCCTGTTAATTGACATGAAGATAGACTGGTATATTTCCACCACAGTAGACAGAATTCTGTTAGTTGACATGAAGATAGACTGGTATATTTCCACCACAGTAGACAGTTCTGTTAGTTGACATGAAGATAGACTGGTATATTTCCACCACAGTAGACAGTTCTGTTAGTTGACATGAAGATAGACTGGTGTATTTCCTCCAAGGGAGACAGTCCTGTTAGTTGACATGAAGATAGACTGGTATATTTCCACCACAGTAGACAGAGTTATGTTAGTTGACATGAAGATAGACTGGTATATTTCCACCACAGTAGACAGTTCTGTTAGTTGACATGAAGATAGACTGGTATATTTCCACCACAGTAGACAGAATTCTGTTAGTTGACATGAAGATAGACTGGTATATTTCCACCACAGTAGACAGTTCTGTTAGTTGACATGAAGATAGACTGGTATATTTCCACCACAGTAGACAGTTCTGTTAGTTGACATGAAGATAGACTGGTGTATTTCCACCACAGTAGACAGAGTTCTGTTAATTGACATGAAGATAGACTGGTATATTTCCACCACAGTAGACAGTTCTGTTAGTTGACATGAAGATAGACTGGTATATTTCCTCCAAGGTAGAAAGAGTTCTGTTAGTTGACATGAAGATAGACTGGTATATTTCCACCACAGTAGACAGTTCTGTTAGTTGACATGAAGATAGACTGGTATATTTCCACCACAGTAGACAGTTCTGTTAGTTGATATGAAGATAGACTGGTATATTTCCACCACAGTAGACATAGTTCTGTTAGTTGACATGAAGATATACTGGTATATTTCCACCACAGTAGATAGTTCTGTTAGTTGACATGAAGATAGACTGGTATATTTCACCCACAGTAGACAGAGTTCTGTTAGTTGACATGAAGATAGACTGGTATATTTCCTCCAAGGGAGACAGTTCTGTTAGTTGACATGAAGATAGACTGGTATATTTCCTCCAAGGGAGACAGTTCTGTTAGTTGACATGAAGATAGACTGGTATATTTCCTGTCAAATGTTTCCCAGTTATGCTTGTCTATCCCCTTACTCTTGCAATTAACATTTTTGGCCACTACAGTTAAACAGAAGTACACTGGATTTAGCCCAATATATTCCCAATGACCATCTCTTCAAAGTAAGTTACTACATATAGTTTAGTTACTAACATTATCTATGAAATGGGCTTTTAAATGATACATGATTAAATGTAGTGGGCTTTGAAATGATGGAGTACGGTGGCACTTGGCTTCCAAGTGCCCAAAACAATCCTGCTTTTTTATTTATTTAAATTAGATAATTATCACGTTAATACAATAGAATTATCACGTAAATATGTGATACCCAAATCATGAAGTTATTATGTGAAAACGTCACGTTATAGTAAGCATATTAAGAAACACTGCCCTAGTTTAACACAATGGAATGTCCCTGGTTGGATTTAGCTTGGAATAGAAGTCAGAAGTTAACCATTTGTCTGATTTTGTTGTTCACACAGGAGAGACACGTGACTATGATGGATCCTCTGGGGAGCCTCAACAACATCATGATGCTGAAGAGGCAGAGAAGAGTCTCTCCAGATCAGAACATCTCAAGAAACCAGAGCGGAGACCCACAGGGAAGAAATCTCACTGCTCTGATAGTGGGAAGAATTGCAAATCTTCAACAGAACTTAAAATACGCCAAAGAAGCCACACAGGAGAAAAGCCATACCACTGCTCTCAGTGTGGAATGAGTTTCTCTAAATCACATTCATTGAAATCACACCTGAGAATTCACACAGGAAAGAAATCTTATGGCTGTGATCAATTTGGGAAGAGATTTACTAAGCCAAGCAACATGAAATCACACCAGCAGACACACACTGGAGAGAAGCCTTACCACTGCTCAGATTGTGGGAAAAGCTTTTCAACATCACAGTATTTAAAGCTACACCAGAGAACACACACTGGAGAGAAGCCTTACCACTGCTCAGACTGTGGGAAAAGCTTTACCACCTCAAGTGGACTGAATATACACCAGAGAACACACACAGGAGAGAAGCCTTATAGCTGTGATCAATGTGGGAAGAGATTCACTCAGTTATCAAACATGACTGTCCACAAGAAAATACACACTGGAGAGAAGCCTTACCACTGCTCTGACTGTGGGAAAAGCTTTACCACCAGAAATGACCTGATTATACACCAGAGAACACACACAGGAGAGAAGCCTCACCACTGCTCCGACTGCGGTAAGAGTTTTACTCAGCCAAGTCACCTGATTGGACACCAGAGAACACACACAGGAGAGAAGCCTTATAGCTGTGATCAATGTGGGAAGAGATTCACTCAGTTATCAAACATAACTGCCCACAAGAAAATACACACTGGAGAGAAGCCTTACCACTGCTCTGACTGTGGGAAAAGCTTTACCACCAGAAATGACCTGATTATACACCAGAGAACACACACAGGAGAGAAGCCTCACCACTGCTCTGACTGTGGGAAAACCTTTACCACCAGAAGTGACCTGATATCACACCAGAGAACCCACACTGGGGAGAAGCCGTATGGTTGTGATCGGTGTGAGAAGAGATTTGCTTTCTCAAGTAGCCTGACTTATCATAAGCGAACCCACACTGGAGAGAAACCGTACCACTGCTCAGACTGTGGTAAAAGCTTTACCACCTCAAGTGGACTGATTATACACCAGAGAACACACACAGGAGAGAAGCCTCACCACTGCTCTGACTGTGGGATGAGTTTTGCTACCTCACACAATATGGCAGTACATCAAAGAACCCACACTGGATAGAAACCTTATAGCTGTGATCAATGGGACAAGAGATACTCTCATTCAAGTTCTCTGATTAAACCTAAAAAAATACATGCAGGAGATCCACAGAGTGTGGAATGATCTCCAACACCCAGACCTGGGTAGTAGAACACAGAGTGTGGAATGATCTCCAACACCAGACCTGGGTAGTAGAACACAGAGTGTGGAATGATCTCCAACACCAGACCTGGGTAGTAGAACACAGAGTGTGGAATGATCTCCAACACCAGACCTAGGTAGTAGAACACAGTGTGGACTGATCTCCAATACCAGACCTGGGTAGCAGAACAATCATCATTGCATATCGTTTTTTATATAGCCCATGCGCAGAGCGTTATATGTCAGACATTTTGAAAATGGGAAAAAAGTGTGTTTGTGTTGGAGGTGTTTTTATTCACACATGGGTTATTAAATCACTTTTTATCTTTAGTTTTTACCTCATGGAATGGTCTCTAAAATTATGCTCCCTAGTGAAAATTATTGTTATCAATCAATAATGACAAACCTCCTGGCATTGACAACTTAGATGAAAAGCTACTGAGGATGTTAGCTGACTCTATAGCCACTCCTATCGGTCATATCTTTAATCTGAGCCTAGAGGAAAGTCTTTGTCCTCAGGCCTGGAGGGAAGCCGAAGTCATTCCGCTACCCAAGAGTGGTAAAGCAGCCTTTACTGGTTCCACCAGCCGACCTATCAGCTTGCTGCCAGCTCTTAGTAAACTGTTTGACCAAATACATTTTCTCTGTAAACAACAGACTTTTCAGCATGCTTATAGAGAAAGGCACTCAACATGTACTGCACTGACGCAAATTACTGATGATTGGTTGAAAGAAATTGATAATTAGAAGATTGTGGGAGCTATATACTGTTAGATTTCAGTGCAGCCTTTGATATGATTGACCATAACCTGTTGTTGAAAAAGCGTATGTGTTATGGCTTTTCAACCTCCGCCATATCGTGGATTCAGAGCTATCTGTGTAAAAGAACACAGAGGGTTTTCTTTAATGGAAGCTTCTCTAATGTTTAACATGTAAAGTGTGGTGTACCGCAGGGCAGCTCTCTAGGCCCTCGACTGTTTTCTATTTTTACCAATGACAACGTAATGGATCCAGATAAAATAAAATAAAATAAAATAAATACTCAATTCTGTTCTTTGTATTTTATGCTACCCTTGTAAAAGAGACAGTCTCAATGTAACCGAGAACTAAAATATTTCTAAATTTGGTCAGATGCTCTATTTAATTCTGGTTTAAATTGAGATTTTCCACCCTCACCAATGGAAACTCTCAGCAAAAGGCTGATGTTTACATGCACACCATGTGAAGCAGTGAAGGAACATGGAAGTGTTCAGACTACATTTTACATTCGGAAAGTATCCAGTGAGCTCGGGACAGACACAGCTGTAGGCGATTTTGCGCCAAGGGATAAGAAGCGGTGGTTGACTAGCTGAGTACCAGCACCTCAGATGTTCTACTGCTTGAGCTCCTGTTCCTTCCTTTTATAGAATTATTAGCTCAAAAGAATTGTGGAGCTCCTGCACCTAAATATAAACAGTACCAGCACCCAAAATGAGTACCGGAACCTATTTCAGTCCAAGTCAAGCACTGATAAGAAGGAATCGGCTAGGCCTGTTTTATGATGTTTCCACTGGATCAGAGCATGACATTTTTCGCTTTCACGCTGAGTGGTTATCGAAAGGGAGAGAGCTGGAAAGATTTTTTTCAGGCCAGGTAGCCTATAGTCCTACTTCTATGCGTAATCAGGTGAGTGTCCATTACTCAACATTGACAGGAGCGCTCCAAACAAAAGACAAAACTCGTAAATGTTAATTTAGGTTAATCAAAATTCTATCTAAATCTAAATGAAGATTATACAAATCTAAAAGTAACTTCTATTGCCATGGTCAACTATTTAAAAATAGCCAACATAAAGCTAACCAAAAAAAATCTTTGCAGCCTGCAGGTAGAAAATCTCCTGATCAAAATAAATATCCTATAAATCACATTGACTACGAATGGCCTGTCTGCAACGAACTTGAAACATGGTATCAACTGGGTCCGGCCTGAAGCTCATGCTGGCAAACTTGCAACATTGTATAAAATATTCTGGGCCCTCAGACTTTTCGATGCCAGTGAGCTCCGAACAGACACAGCTGTAAGCTATTTGCGGGATAAGAAGTAATCAGGTAAGGCCCTATTTTATGATGTTTCCACTGGATCAGAGCAAGACCATTTCTTTCCTTTCACGGTGAGTGATTATCGAAAGGGAGAGAGCTGGAAAGATTTGAGGAACTATTGTAATTCTCAATTAATGTAAAAACAGACTTTGTTTACTTGCTGTTTGAGGTGAAGAAAAAATTATAATTTGAGAAGCTCTACAGCTCATTAGTGGTGGTGCGTTAAGCCAATCAGAAATACTATCAGATCCCCAAATGGGGACAATGAATAAATTGACAAAACTCATAAATGCAATGAAATAAACCATAACTTGTTTCTCACAAGTGTAGCAGGTTGTTGTGGTCCTCAAACAACGTGTCCACTCTGACAATGAGAATGTTTAAAGACTGGAATAATAATATATTGAATGCATTAACAGAAGTTACCGCAACAAACATTGTAGAAATTATAGAAATTATGGTAAATGTACTTCTGGTGATGTATGTAATGGGGAATTGATAGACACTGACAATCAAACACAAACAATTCACACAATGAAGTTATGAAACAATGAATGTGCACAAATTGGCGGGAGAGAGCGCATTCTGGAGAGAGAAGTGCATTGTGCATCTGAGTGCATGGTCAATCCCAACGTCTCCATTGGCCATGCAGTATTTACGGTGATACGGCCTCAGCAGAAGTTAGGGCATTCACACTTCTTGCTCTTCACGGAGCAGTTAATTGTTACAAACATTTGGGAGGCGCACGGCGATGCGGTACAGAGCTCGATTTGGCCTCTGGAGGTCTTAATATGGAGCCTCTGACCACATATGGAGCCTCTGACCACATTTTTGGATCAAGCATTAATTGTATTTTAGTCTAGGACTCCGCATTGGATTAGAACACAGAGATGGGCGCAAGTTTAAATTGATTTGAGCTGCAAATATACAGCCTTTTTTTTATTGAACCTTTACTTTAGCAGGGAAATTATATTTTACACATGTACAAACACAGTCATGGGAAAATATATTTTACACATGTACAAACACAGTCATGGGAAAATATATTGAGTCCTAGGTCTCTTTTACACATGTACATACAACATCAATATACACATTATACCCAAACATATACTCATTAAAATACAAAAACACAGTCATGGGAAGCAAAAATAAAACATCGCAAAATCTCCCAGAAAAACAGTTACAATTCCTCCACAAATAATTCCCCAATCAATACTTTAAATTGCCTGAACAGCGCCAGAACATCAAGATAAAATGTATTTAGAATTTTATTCCAGCAACACGGTGTGTGATGGACATTTTATTTTATATTTAGCACAATGCTGCTTTTCTAATATCCAACTTGCGAGTGACTGACTGATTGTACATCGAGGAATCCCTTCTATCACTGATAAGCATTGGCAGTACGCCCAGAACATTGCTCTGGGAACTATAAGGAGTATCACAGTTTCAAGGTAAGAAGCCTGGTGTGGTATATCAGTCAGTCTCATGCAGGAACCAACCATGGTTATAATGACTTGTTTGTGTAGCAGTATAAAGGGACTGAAAAGGGAACGTCCCTTTTCAGAGTTTCATCGGGCTTGTATTGAGTTTGCGAACCTCTCCGTGATAATAAAGATTGCTTCATTTACTTTGAATTTGAGTCCTTTAGTGGTGAATTTAAACTAAAAGCAGATTTACCCAGCTCGGTGGAGAACCTAGGAAACTCAAGAGTTAACCAATCCTGTGAACGAGTTAAACAACTCAGGTGTCTATACTTCAACAGCAAAGTTAGATAAGACAGAAGTTTATGAAGTAGGGCCTTGTAAACAAAAAGGGGGTAATGTAGAGATCTACGGGTCTTTAGCGAAGTCCAGCCAACCTTTTGAAACAGGATGCAGTGATGAGTATCAAACCTGTCGCCTGTAACAAAACGAAGGGCACTATGGTAGATGGCATCCAAAGGTTTAGGAGTAGTAGCAGCTGGACTTTGATAAATAATATCACCATAATCAGGAACAGATAAAAAGGTTGACTGAATAATCTGCTTCCTACTGCTTAGAGAAAGGCACCATCTGTTTCTGTAGAAAAAGCCAACTTTAAATCGTAGCTTCTTAACCAGCTCATCTATATGTATTTTAAACATAAAATCCATGTCAATCCAAATGATTAAGTATTTATATGCGGGGCACACGTTCGATTGGAGAACCATCTAATGAGTGAACATGTAGTTCATCTGAAACATTCTTACGAGAGTTTGAAAACAACATGTATTTAGTTTTACTTTTATTAAGCACAAGTTTTAAATCAGCAAGGGATTCCCGCATAGCTCTAAATTCTGACTAGTTTTGACACAGCCAGATCATTACCCATCATACCATGAGACATCCATGTCTTCATCACTGGAAAAGATAAAACGGTTCAGATCGATATCATTTAAAACAAACAGGGTTATCAAACTATTTCATCATTTCTGGGAAAAAATCAAATAAAATCTGTAATATTTGCACCTTTAAAGTCAATTATCTTAAACTTGTAAACTCTGATTTTTTTTCATATTCGCATACAGTATGTTGTAGCTTAGACCCTATTTTACATGTGAGGTTCCTGTGTTGTGCCGTCTGTTGAGAATAAAAGGTGGTGTCATGTTTTGGCTGATACATTTGACTAAAATGGGAATAACATTTCAACTTTCAAATGGAACCACAAAGATCGTTGGAGGTCCACAGAGAATGTTGACATGAAAATATGTGTTGTTTTGAATCCAGGACGGGCAGCTCCAATCCTCGGGGATGGAGTGGTGTCACACTTTTTCCCCATCCCTAGCAAACACAGCTGATTAAACTAAATGCATTCTAAACTGAAGATCACGATTAGTTGATTGTTGGAGTCAGGTTTGTTAGCTGGGGGCTGGGGGCAAAAGTGACACCAATCAGGCCCCCCCGGGGGGACTGTCAATCCTCCATAGGGAACCCTATTGAAATCATAGAAATATGGATAATAGAATAGACATTACCATTTAACTTGACAATTGGACGGTGGGTGGACCGGTGGTCTTTTTTGTGTTGTAGTAATTAGAAGTAAACATTTCAATCCAATTAAAATGTCATTATGGTGTATCAGCTAAATTGCAGCGGTCTGAAGGGATAGGTCCATTCTATGAATTATATTCAAGAGAATGCTGTCTCAACCGATGGCAGCACAACCCAAAAAACCTCAGATGATGTAAAGTAGAGTCCAAGCTACAACGTGAAAATATATATTTTTTTAAATCGGAGTTTAAACGTTTTTAGATCATTGACGGTAAAGGGATTACATTAGTTTTTATTAAAAAACTTTTTTTCCCCCCAATAAATAATCAAATAGTTTGACAACACTGTTTGGAAGCTTTTATATGATATCGAACTAAACCGTTAATATTTTCCAGTGATGAAGACGATGGATGATTCATTGCATGGTGGGGTTTGCAAAAAGAGTCAACTTTGAGCACCTTTTATGTCATGAATGTTTTGGCTTTCAGTTCCAAAAAGTCACTGTCTTGCCACTTCTTCCAAAGGCAAATATGTAAGGAAAGCTTTTTTTAAATCAAAAGGGATGCTGTCAAAAATGTATTGAATTCAAATGGATTTACCCAGTCTACAAAGCACTACAGCCACTCTGTGATGACAAGCTCTGCTCTTTTATTTAGGGATCTAGTCTAGGTTAAACATCATAGGAAGACAGTTTTATCATGTGGAGGTTTCATTCAAGTCTCTGTTTAACTAAATACTCTGTTTGTCTTTGGCAGGAGAGAGACCAGACTCTCACTCTGACAGCGGGAAGAGTCCTACAGCGGAACCAGACCCAGAGACGCCCAAACCAGCGAGACAACACCACTGCTTCCAATGTGAAAAGAGATTTTCCCGATCAGGGGACCTCAAAGCTCATGAGAGGACACACACAGGAGAAAAGCCTTTCCAATGTTCCCAGTGTGGAAAGAGTTTTACCATGTTAAATAACCTGAAAAGGCATGAGAGAATACACACAGGAGAAAAGCCATTCCAATGTTCCCATTGTGGAAAGAGTTTTACTCAGATAGGGCACCTAAAAGAGCATGAGCGAAAACACACAAGAGAAAAGCCTTACCACTGCTCCCAGTGTAAAAAGAGATTTTCCCGATCAGGGGACCTAAAAGCTCATGAGAGGACACACACAGGAGAAAAGCCTATCCAATGTTCCCAGTGTAGAAAGCGTTTTACCGTGTTAGCTAACCTGAAAAGGCATGAGAGAATACACACAGGAGAAAAGCCTTTCCAATGTTCCCATTGTGGAAAGAGTTTTACTCAGAGAGGGTATCTAAAAGTGCATGAGAGAATACACACAGGAGAAAAGCCTTATCAATGTTCCCAGTGTGGAAACAGTTTTACTCAGATAGGGCACCTAAAACAGCATGAGAGAATACACACAGGAGAAAAGCCTTATCAATGTTCCCAATGTGGAATGAGTTTTATTCAGTTAGGGAGCCTGAAGGAGCATGAGTGGACACACACAGGAGAAAAGCCTTTCCAATGTTCCCAGTGTAGAAAGAGTTTTACCGTGTTAGCTACCCTGAAAAGGCATGAGCGAATACACACAGGAGAAAAGCCATTCCAATGTTCCCATTGTGGAAACGGTTTTACTCAGAGAGGGCATCTAAAAGAGCATGAGAGAAAACACACAGGAGAAAAGCCTTACCACTGCTCCCAGTGTAAAAATAGATTTTCCAGAGTAGGGGACCTAAAAGCTCATGAGAAGACACACACAGGGGAAAAGCCTTTCCAATGTTCCCAGTGTAGAAAGAGTTTTACCGTGTTAGCTAACCTGAAAAGGCATGAGAGAATACACACAGGAGAAAAGCCTTACCACTGCTCCCAGTGTGGAAAGAGTTTTACCTGGCTAAGGAGCCTGAAGGAGCATAAGAGAACACACACGAAAAAAGCCCCACCACTGCTCTCTCTCCGTGTGGAAGGACAATTTCCCAGTCAAAGAACCTGAAATCACACGAGAGAATTGAGTGACTGTGTTCTGACTTATTTTTTAAACTGACAATTTGTGTTTTTGTTTATGCCACATGAAAACATTTTGTTTATATGAATTCTTACTCAAAAATAGGCATATTTTGGGTTTTTCACCTCGAGGCCTGATCATATCTAAAATCAGATTAAATACTATAAAATGTGTATTTTGTTTTGGTTATGAACTTTAATGCATTGGTTACAGGTATACACCCTCAGTTGTTCATTATATTATTTGGATATTGCTAAATGTAAATTATTATATAGATGAATGGAACTTTGCATTTCTTGATTCTAACCTTGAAACCTATAGACTTTGATTTGATATATAAGATTAGGCTTTTGCTAAATGAATTTGATTGAAATTGATTGGATATTGCAAAATGAATTTGATCACATGATTTGGATATTGCAAAATGTAAATGATGAACTAGATTCATAGCATGTGCATTTCTTGATTCCAACATTGAAACCTTTTGAATTTACTTGTTTAATTTAGTTAGTTTGTGTAGTAATCATCAAGCTAAAGGAGTATGAAAATGTGATGTTCTGGTAACATTGATAAGTTGTTGACATGAAAAACATTCACTACCTCATGACTGTTTCCATCAGTATTATTCCACCATGTCAGATAAAACTGGTGCTGATTGTAAAAAGGATTTTATTAATGCAGCGTAATTTTATCTGAATAGAAATAAAATCACATGAGAGAATAGTGAGGCTGTGTTCTGACTTATGTTTTTGACTGAGAATTAGTGTTTTTGTTCATGGCACATTACATCATATTGTTTACGATTATATCTGTCTATATAAGGTCCCACAGTTGACAATGCATGTCAGAGCAAAAACCAAGCCATGAGGTCGAAGGAGTTGTCCGTAGCGCTCCGAGACAGGATTGTGTCTGGGGAAGGGTACCAAAAAATGTCTGCAATATTGAAGGTTCCCAAGAACACAGTGGCCTCCATCATTCTTAAATGGAAGAAGTTTGGAACCACCTATACTTTTCCATATATAGACACATCCTATGTGTTTTAATCAAATCAACTCTAGTCTGATAGCTTGTCTGATGTTTAAAGCGCGCTGTTTGATGAAAAAATTAAGACACTCAAATGACAAGAGGGAATCCGACCACAATTGATTTGATTGTCCAGGCCAGGATCAGATCAGCTGTGCTGTGTAAAACAAACAAAACAGAACAGCAAGTGAAGCGCGTTTCAGGAGGTGGATCCATGTGTATATATACGGTGCATTCGGAAAGTATTCAGACCCCTTGACTTTTTCCACATTTTGTTACGTTACATCCTTATTCTAAAATGGATTAAATAAATACAAATCCTCAGCAATCTACACACAATACCCCATAATGACAAAGTGAAAACAGGTTTTTAGAAATGTTTGCAAATGTATTAAAAATAAAAAAAACTGAAAAAACTTATTTACATAAGTATTCAGACCCTTTGCTATGAGACTCGAAATTGAGCTCAAGTGCATCCTGTTTCCATTGTGTCACTAAACCGATGTGGATGTGGTGGAGGAGTCAAGCGCAGGAAACAGAGGTTTAGTCCAACAAGACTTTAATCGTCTAAAACACACGAGTAGAAAACCCCGACCTCGAAAATACACAAAGTGGCGAGGGAAAATTACGCACACGCGTAAAACACTAAACATGAAACAAAACGGAATACAAACACGTAGCATCGACAAAGTGGCAACAAAATAACAACACACAAATACCCTAGAGCAAAACAAGGAACTTATAAGACACGTAATCAACACCCAAACAGACACAGGTGTGACAGACAGACAAAAGCAATCAAATACAGAAACATAGAGCGGTGGCAGCTAGTACTCCGGGGACGGCGAACGCCGAAGCCTGCCCGAACCAGGAGGAGGAGCAGTCTCGGCCGAAACCGTGACAGTACCCCCCCCTCGGGGACGGCCAGGAGGACGCGGACCCGGGCGCGTGGGATGCCCACGGTGAAACTCAGTCAGGAGGGATGGATCGAGTATGTCCCTCCTGGGTAACCTGTAACACACCTCGTTCAATCTTCTCAGGACTTTGAAGGGCCCCACAAACCGCCGACCCAGCTTCCGGCAGGGCAGGCGGAGGGGCAGGTTTCGAGTCGAGAGCCAGACTCGATCTCCCGGTGCGTACACCCTCACTGCGGTGGCGATCGGCGCTCGCCTTTTGTTGACGGATGGCACGCTGCAGATGGACATGGGCAGCGTCCCACGTCTCCTCCGAGCGCCGAATCCACTCGTCCACCGCAGGGGCCTCGATCTGGCTCTCGTGCCATGGTGCCAGGACCGGCTGATAACCTAAAACACACTGGAAAGGTGTTAAGTTGGTGGAGTGGCGGAGAGAGTTCTGGGCCATCTCTGCCCAGGGGATGAACCTAGACCACTCCTCCGGCCGGTCCCGGCAATAGGACCTCAAAAACCTACCCACATCCTGGTTGACACGTTCCACCTGCCCATTACTCTCTGGGTGGTACCCCGAGGTAAGGCTTACCGAGACCCCCAACCGTTCCATGAACGCTCCCCAAACTCTGGAAGTGAACTGGGGACCTCGGTCAGACACAATATCCTCGGGGACCCCATAGTGCCGGAACACATGGGTAAATAGGGCCTCAGCGGTTTGTAGGGCAGTAGGGAGACCCGGCATGGGAAGGAGACGACAGGCCTTGGAAAACCGATCCACAACGACCAATATGGTGGTATTCCCCTGGGAGGGGGGTAGGTCTGTTACGAAATCCACCGATAGGTGGGACCATGGTCGTTGTGGAACGGGCAGGGGATGTAGCTTACCCCTGGGCAAATGTCTAGGCGCCTTACACTGGGCACACACCGAGCAGGAGGAGACATAAACCCTCACATCCCTAGCTAACGTTGGCCACCAGTATTTCATGCTAAGACAGTGCACGGTCCGGCCAATACCTGGATGTCCAGAGGAGGGTGATGTATGAGCCCAATAAATAAGACGATCACGGACCTCGAGCGGAACGTACGTCCGCCCCACATGACACTCGGGGGGAGTAGGGTCGGTACGCAGTGCCCGCTTGATTTCCGCATCGACCTCCCATACCACCGGAGCCACCAAACAAGACTCCGGCAATATGGAAGTAGGCTCGTTGGACCTCTCCTCCGTGTCATACCGCCGAGACAGGGCGTCTGCCTTACCATTCTGGGACCCTGGGATGTATGTGATCTTAAAAACAAACCGGGTTAGGAACATATTCCACCTAGCCTGACGAGGGTTCAATCTCCTAGCTGCCCGGATGTACTCCAGGTTACGGTGATCAGTCAGAATGAGGAAAGGGTGTTGAGCCCCCTCAAGCCAATGCCTCCACACCTTTAGGGCTTGGACTACGGCTAACAGCTCCCTGTCCCCAACATCATAGTTGCGCTCCGCCGAGCTGAGCTTCTTAGAGTAGAAAGCACAGGGGCGGAGTTTAGGTGGCGCGCCGAACCGTTGTGACAGGACTGCCCCAATACCGGTCTCGGACGCGTCTACCTCAACCTGGAATGGTAAAGAGGGATCCGGATGCGCCAGCACCGGAGCCGAGGTGAACAGGTTCTTCAGTTTGACAAATGCCCTGTCCGCCTCAGCCGACCACTGCAAACGAACCGGACCCCCCTTTAGCAGGGACGTAATGGGAGCTGCAACCTGTCCAAAACCCCGAATAAACCTCCGGTAGTAATTAGCAAAACCCAAGAACTGCTGCACCTCTTTTACAGTGGTTGGAATTTGCCAATTACGCACGGCCGATACCCGGTCTACCTCTATCTCCACACCAGACGCGGACAACCGATAACCCAAAAAGGAGACGGACTCCTGGAAGAACAGGCATTTCTCTGCCTTGACATACAAGTCATGCTCCAACAGTCTTCTCAACACTCGGCGCACCTGGGCTACATGCTCGGCTCGAGTAGCAGAGTACACTAGGATGTCGTCGATGTAAACTACTACCCCCTGCCCATGCATGTCCCGGAAAATCTTGTCAACAAAGGATTGGAAGACTGAAGGAGCATTCATTAACCCGTATGGCATGACGAGATACTCGTAATGACCCGAGGTGGTGCTAAATGCTGTCTTCCATTCATCCCCCTCCCTAATGCGCACCAGATTGTACGCGCTCCTGAGATCCAACTTTGTGAAGAACCGCGCTCCGCGTAATGATTCCGTCATCGTCGCAATCAGTGGAAGTGGGTAGCTGTATTTAACTGTGATCTGATTGAGACTACGATAATCAATACACGGGCGCAATCCCCCGTCCTTCTTCTTCACAAAGAAGAAACTCGAGGAGACTGGGGAAGTAGAGGACTGTATGTATCCCTGTGCCAAGGACTCGGCTATGTATGTCTCCATAGCCGCTGTTTCCTCTTGAGACAGGGGATACACACGACTCCGTGGAAGAGCCGCTCCTGTTTGGAGATTTATCGCACAGTCCCCCTGTCTATGAGGAGGTAGCCGTGCTGCCCTCGATTTGCTAAACACGAGTGCTAAATCCTCATACTCGGGGGGAATGCGCAGTGCGGGCACTTGGTTCGGACTCTCTACCGAGGTCGCCCCTACGGAAACACCTAGACATCTCCCTACACACTGGGCAGACCACTCCATAAGAGCCCTCTGTTGCCACGCTATGGTAGGATCATGGGTGCTTAACCAGGGAAGGCCCAACACCACGGGATACGCAGGAGAGTCAATCAGATAAAACTGAATGATCTCCTCATGACCCCCCTGCGTCGTCATCGTCAGTGGTGCTGTGACTTCCCTGATCAGGCCCGACCCCAACGGCCGGCTGTCTAATGCGTGGACAGGAAATGGAGCTTCTACCGGCCGAAGGGGAATTCCTAACCTACTACAAAATGACCGATCAATAAAGTTCCCAGCTGCGCCGGAATCTACTAGCGCCTTATGCTGGGAATGAGGTGCCACCTGTGGAAACCTCACAGGAATACTCATGTGACCAACAGAGAGCTCTGGGTAAGTGGGGCGCCTACTCACCTGAAATGACTCCCCAGTGTGTGGCCTGTTGTCACCTCTCCCAGGAGACCCTCCCCAGCACCTGGCCGCAGTGTGTCCTCCACGACCACAGGTGGTGCAGGGGATGGCCCCCCTCGGGTTCCCTCTCCTCCTCTCTCTAGCGCCAGCACCCCCGAGCTCCATGGGAATCGGCTCGGGGGTGCTGGAGGGTGGACTGGACGACCCCCACTCGAGACGTCCGCGGGTAGCCAGCAGGGTGTCCAGACGGATGGAAATGTCCACCAACTGGTCAAACGACAGGTTGGTGTCCCTGCAGGCCAGCTCCCGACGAACGTCCTCTAATAGACTACACCGGTACTGGTCGATGAGGGCCCTCTCATTCCACCCCGCATCCGCCGCTAGTGTCCAGAACTCCAGTGCGAACTCCTGTGCGCTCCTCTTCCCCTGTCGGAGGTGGAATAGACGCTCTCCCGCCGCTTTCCCCTCAGGTGGATGATCGAAGACAGCCCTGAAGCGGCGGGAGAACTCCGCGTAGGTGATGGTTGCGGCGTCTATTCCCCTCCATTCAGCGTTGGCCCACTCCAACGCCTTGCCGGAGAGACAGGAGATGAGGGCGGAGACGCTCTCGTATCCCGAGGGCGCCGGGTGTATGGTGGCAAGGTAAAGTTCCACCTGCAGGAGGAATCCCTGACACCCGGCTGCAGAACCGTCATATGCCCTCGGGAGCGAGAGCCGAATGCCACTGGGTTCCGGTGCTGAGAGAGGAGGACTGGCCGTTGGTGATGAGATGTTGTAAGGGTCCTTGGCCACCTCTCGATTCACCAATCGGCGCAGAGTGTTGGACACCTCGTCCATGGCGGTCCCGAGTTGCCGGATCATGGCGTCCTGGAAGTTGATCCGGTCCAGCAGGGATTCGGGTGCCGCCGCTGTTCCTGCTGACTCCATGATGGTGTGTTGTTCTGTCACTAAACCGATGTGGATGTGGTGGAGGAGTCAAGCGCAGGAAACAGAGGTTTAGTCCAACAAGACTTTAATCGTCTAAAACACACGAGTAGAAAACCCCGACCTCGAAAATACACGAAGTGGCGAGGGAAAATTACGCACACGCGTAAAACACTAAACATGAAACAAAACGGAATACAAACACGTAGCATCGACAAAGTGGCAACAAAATAACAACACACAAATACCCTAGAGCAAAACAAGGAACTTATAAGACACGTAATCAACACCCAAACAGACACAGGTGTGACAGACAGACAAAAGCAATCAAATACAGAAACATAGAGCGGTGGCAGCTAGTACTCCGGGGACGGCGAACGCCGAAGCCTGCCCGAACCAGGAGGAGGAGCAGTCTCGGCCGAAACCGTGACACATTGATCATCCTTGAGACGTTTCTACAACTTGAATGGAGTCCACCTGTGGTAAATTTAATTGATTTTACATGATTTGGAAAGGCATGTACCTGTCTATATAAGGTCCCACAGTTGACAGTGCATGCCAGAGCAAAAACCAATTCATGACGTTGAAGGAATTGTCCGTAGAGCTCCGAGACAGGATTGTGTCGAGGCACAGATCTGGGGAAGGGTATCAAAATATGTCTGCAGCATTGAAGGTCCCTAAGAACACAGTGGCCTCCATCATTCTTAAATGGAAGAAGTTTGGAACCACCAAGACTCTTCCTAGAGCTGGCCGCCCAGCCAAACTGAGCAATCGGGGGAGAAGGGCCTTGGTCAGGGAGGTGACCAAGAACCTGATGGTCACTCTGACAGAGTTCCAGAGTTCCTCTGTTGGGATGGGAGAACCTTCCAGAAGGACAACAATCTCTGTAGCACTCTACAAATCAGGCCTTTACGGTAGAGTGGCCAGACGGAAGCCACTGCTCAGTAAAAGGCACATGACAGCCCGCTTGGAATATGCCAAAAGGTACCTAAAGGACTCTCAGACCATGAGAAACAAGATTCTCTGGTCTGATGAAACCAAGATTGAACTCTTTGGCCTGAATGCCAAGCGTCACGGGTGGCGTAAACCTGGCATCCTCCCTACGGTGAAGCATGGTGGTGGCAGCATCATGCTGTGGGGATGTTTTTCAGCGGTAGGGACTTGTCAGGATCGAGGGAAAGATGAACGGAGCAAAGTACAGATGAAAACCTTCTCAGGACCTCAGACTGGGTTGAAGGTTCACCTTCCAATAGGACAACGTCCCTAAGCACACAGCCAAGACAACGCAGGTGTGGCTTCGGGACAAGTCTCTGAATAACCTTGAGTGGACCAGCCAGTGCCCAGACTTGAACCTGATCGAACATCTCTGGAGAGACCTGAAAATAGCTGTGTAGCGACGCTCCCCATCCAACCTGATAGAGCTTGAGAGGATCTGCAGAGAAGAATGGGAGAAACTCCCCAAATACAGGTGTGCCAAGCTTGTAGCATCACACCCAAGAAGACTCTATGCTGTAATCGCTGCCAAAGGTGGTTCAACAAAGTACGTAGTAAAGGGTCTGAAAACATACAGTGAGGGAAAAAAGTATTTGATCCCCTGCTGATTTTGTACGTTTGCCCACTGACAAAGAAATGATCAGTCTATAATTTTAATGGTAGGTTTATTTGAACAGTGAGACACAGAATAACAACAAAAAAGTCCAGAAAAACGCATGTAAAAAATGTTATAAATTGATTTGCATTTTAATGAGGGAAATAAGTATTTGACCCCCTCTCAATCACAAAGATGTCTGGCTCCCAGGTGTCTTTTATACAGGTAACGAGCTGAGATTAGGAGCGCACTCTTAAAGGGAGTGCTCCTAATCTCAGCTTGTTACCTGTATAAAAGAAACATGTCCACAGAAGCAATCAATCAATCAGATTCCAAACTCTCCACCATGGCCAAGACCAAAGAGCTCTCCAAGGATGTCAGGGACAAGATTGTAGACCTACACAAGGATGGAATGGGCTACAAGACCATCACCAAGCAGCTTGGTGAGAAGGTGACAACAGTTGGTGCGATTATTCGCAAATGGAAGAAACACAAAATAACTGTCAATCTCCCTCGGCCTGGGGCTCCATTCAAGATCTCACCTTGTGGAGTTGCAATGATCATGAGAACGGTGAGGAATCAGCCCAGAACTACACGGGAGGATCTTGTCAATGATCTCAAGGCAGCTGGGACCATAGTCACCAAGAAAACAATTGGTAACACACTATGCCGTGAAGGACTGAAATCCTGCAGCGCCCGCAAGGTCCCCCTGCTCAAGAAAGCACATATACAGGGCCGTCTGAAGTTTGCCAATGAACACCTGAATGATTCAGAGGAGAACTGGGTGAAAGTGTTGTGGTCAGATGAGACCAAAATCGAGCTCTTTGGCATCAACTCAACTCGCCATGTTTGGAGGAGGAGGAATGCTGCCTATGACCCCAAGAACACCATCCCCACCGTCAAACATGGAGGTGGAAACATTATACTTTGGGGGTGTGTTTATGCTAAGGGGACAGGACAACTTCACTGCATCAAAGGGACGATGGACGGGGCCATGTACCGTCAAATCTTGGGTGAGAACCTCCTTCCCTCAGCCAGGGCATTGAAAATGGGTCGTGGATGGGTATTCCAGTATGACAATGACCCAAAACAAACGGCCAAGGCAACAAAGGAGTGGCTCAAGAAGAAGCACATTAAGGTCCTGGAGTGGCCTAGCCAGTCTCCAAACCTTAATCCCATAGAAAATCTGTGGAGGGAGCTGAAGGTTCGAGTTGCCAAACGTCAGCCTCAAAACCTTAATGACTTGGAGAAGATCTGCAAAGAGGAGTGGAACAAAATCCCTCCTGAGATGTGTGCAAACCTGGTGGCCAACTACAAGAAACGTCTGACCTCTGTGATTGCCAACAAGGGTTTTGCCACCAAGTACTAAGTCATGTTTTGCAAAGGGGTAAAATATTATTTCCCTCATTAAAAATGCAAATCAATTTATAACATTTTTGACATGCGTTTTTCTGGATTTTTTTGTTGTTATTCTGTCTCTCACTGTTCAAATAAACCTACCATAAAAATTATAGACTGATCATGTCTTTGTCAGCGGGCAAACGTACAAAATCAGCAGGGGATCAAATACTTTTTTCCCTCACTGTATGTAAATGATATATTAAAGTTTGTATTAATATATTAATTAATTAATGTTAATATTAATATTTATGTAAATGTAATACTTCATTATTTCTTTATTTATATAAATTAGCAACAAAAACGTGTTTTTGCTTCGTCATTATGTGTATATTGATGAGGATTTTTATTTTATTTTAGTCTATTTTAGAATAAGGCTGTAACGTAACAAAATGTGGGAAAAGCCAATGGGTCTGAACACTTTCCGAATGCACTGTATTGTTACACCATGTAGGAGCAGTATAGACCTAGTCTGTTCATTATATACATCTATATGATGTATTGTTACACCATGTAGGAGCAGTATAGATCTAGTCTGTTCATTATATACATCTATATGATGTATTGTTACACCATGTAGGAGCAGTATAGACCTAGTCTGGTCATTATATACATCTATATGATGTATTGTTACACCATGTAGGAGCAGTATAGATCTAGTCTGTTCATTATATACATCTACATGATGTATTGTTACACCATGTAGGAGCAGTATAGACCTAGTCTGTTCATTATATACATCTATATGATGTATTGTTACACCATGTAGGAGCAGTATAGACCTAGTCTGTTCATTATATACATCTACATGATGTATTGTTACACCATGTAGGAGCAGTATAGACCTAGTCTGTTCATTATATACATCTATATGATGTATTGTTACACCATGTAGGAGCAGTATAGACCTAGTCTGTTCATTATATACATCTACATGATGTATTGTTACACCATGTAGGAGCAGTATAGACCTAGTCTGTTCATTATATACATCTATATGATGTATTGTTACACCATGTAGGAGCAGTATAGACCTAGTCTGTTCATTATATACATCTATATGATGTATTGTTACACCATGTAGGAGCAGTATAGACCTAGTCTGTTCATTATATACATCTACATGATGTATTGTTACACCATGTAGGAGCAGTATAGATCTAGTCTGTTCATTATATACATCTATATGATGTATTGTTACACCATGTAGGAGCAGTATAGATCTAGTCTGTTCATTATATACATCTACATGATGTATTGTTACACCATGTAGGAGCAGTATAGATCTAGTCTGTTCATTATATACATCTATATGATGTATTGTTACACCATGTAGGAGCAGTATAGATCTAGTCTGTTCATTATATACATCTATATGATGTATTGTTACACCATGTAGGAGCAGTATAGATCTAGTCTGTTCATTATATACATCTACATGATGTATTGTTACACCATGTAGGAGCAGTATAGACCTAGTCTGTTCATTATATACATCTATATGATGTATTGTTACACCATGTAGGAGCAGTATAGACCTAGTCTGTTCATTATATACATCTATATGATGTATTGTTACACCATGTAGGAGCAGTATAGACCTAGTCTGTTCATTATATACATCTACATGATGTATTGTTACACCATGTAGGAGCAGTATAGACCTAGTCTGTTCATTATATACATCTATATGATGTATTGTTACACCATGTAGGAGCAGTATAGACCTAGTCTGTTCATTATATACATCTATATGATGTATTGTTACACCATGTAGGAGCAGTATAGACCTAGTCTGTTCATTATATACATCTATATGATGTATTGTTACACCATGTAGGAGCAGTATAGACCTAGTCTGTTCATTATATACATCTATATGATGTATTGTTACACCATGTAGGAGCAGTATAGACCTAGTCTGTTCATTATATACATCTATATGATGTATTGTTACACCATGTAGGAGCAGTATAGACCTAGTCTGTTCATTATATACATCTATATGATGTATTGTTACACCATGTAGGAGCAGTATAGACCTAGTCTGTTCATTATATACATCTATATATACATATATCAGTATGGATCTACAGTAGATAGTTACTTATTTAGATTTTGTTTGACTTAATGAAACTGCCTTAAATGCAGATGTGCTGTAGTATAATTGTTTTTATTCTTACTCATAAAAATTCTGCACTAATCAATCAGCACATCCCTGTGTATTTTATAATTAAATACATTTAAAATAAACTTTGAAAATAAAATATTTTCCTCAACTGCGATACCCACTCCAGTCAGCAGATGGCGATGTGTGTCTTTCAGGCGATGCTGAAAGCGTGACGTATAATCTAGTGGACGGGAGGCAACAGTCAACCACCTCCGTATCTGGTTAGCCAACAGCCGAAAGTTTCAAGCACTAGACGCTTTCGGTGTATATTAGCTACTGTGTTTTAAACACACTTCGGTCGTATCTACTTGTTAACCTATTTGATTTAATATTAAGTTGTTATTAGTCAGCTAGCTGGCTTGTTAAGTTAGCACTAGCCTAGCTAGCTAACATCCCCGACCATGAGCTCACTAAGCTACTCTCCTCCTGCTAAAGAAGAGGAGGTCTGCTGGACGGAGAAAGAAGCTCTAGTGAAAGAGGAGGAGGAAGAGGAGGATGTTACAATACAAAAACAAGTAGAGGGTGAGGCTGTTACCGTGAAAGAAGAAGAGAAAGACGTTACAGTGAAAGAAGAGGAAGACGCGTTCAGAGTGAAAGAGGAGGAGGATGTTACAGTGAAAGAAGAGGAAGACGCGTTCAGAGTGAAAGAGGAGGAGGATGTTACAGTGAAAGAAGAGGAAGACGCGTTCAGAGTGAAAGAGGAGGAGGATGTTACAGTGAAAGAAGAGGAAGACGCGTTCAGAGTGAAAGAAGAGGAGGAAGAGATAGAGGAGGATGCAGTTTTTGGAGTGAAGAAGGAGGGAGAGATAACTGTCACATTGAAAGATGAAGTGAAGGAGATAGGAGATCTGATTAACACCAGTAAGTACCGCCTTAAATGTGTTTTTCACTTTGGATATTTGGAGTTCGCTCGTCAATTCAATGGAGAGAGATGCTATGCTACTAGCATCATGTTATGAATTTGCAAAGCCATCTCCTATAGTGTTTTTTCTCAAAGTTGTCGGTATGTCACGTGTCCTACTTATCAGTACACTCAGAACAACTTAAGCATTACGAAACTTCTATTCGATCAAGTAAACATCACGTAGCACGTAAGCCATTCATTTTGTTGACCAACTTGGACCAGCTCACAGACCTCCATACAAAAACTCCACCTGCTGGAAGGAGAGATATTCCCGTGAGTTGGTTCTCTCTCTTCCTCTAGGGCTACACTAGCTTGTGCTAGCTAGCTAGTAATCTCCTTCCCAGACACTTCCACGCAGTGTGGGACGAGGTTAGCCAGCTAGCTACATTCCCTCGGCGTAAAGCAGTGCTCGGCAGGCCGGGGCTAAGGACACAGTGAAACACAGACTTGCCGTGCAGGCTGTTGTGCTGCTTACAACTTGGAGGAAAACATTTGGCCACGTTAACTACCGCCGGCGACACCGTGATACAGCTGCCCAGTGGGAAGCACCTGAGGCCGGCATGCACCTCGAACACCGGTGATTTGGTATTTTATTAGGTGTAATGGTCGTTCGCAGTGGCTCGTCTTCATGCTCCTGAAATCAGTAACGTGTTGGTGCTTTCAAGAGAACTCGGAACCTCATAGTTAAAGTGTATGGAAGTTTGTTGTGTAGAGCTTCCTGTTGGTCGATTCCGATATTTTCCAAGTGGGAAACCAAGGAAATGTTTCTATGAGTGTTCAAGTCGGAAATGTCAGAATGACCGATTCCCCAGTTGTCTTGAAAGCAAAGGAACTAATTGGTAAGTCACTGTGACATCCAGATGGTGACCAACTCTCGCTCGACCATCAAAATAAACACAACTCTTGAGTCACGGGATGTTGGGAAGCAAGGTGGTTGTCTGAAATGAGCCTCCCGATAAAACCCTCCCAGTTTCCTCCTATCTTAGACCCATACAGTATGTTGTATCTTAGACCCATACAGTATGTTGTATCTTAGACCCATACAGTATGTTGTATCATAGACCCATACAGTATGTTGTATCTTAGACCCATACAGTATGTTGTATCTTAGACCCATACAGTATGTTGTATCTTAGACCCATACAGTATGTTGTATCTTAGACCCATACAGTATGTTGTATCTTAGACCCATACAGTATGTTGTATCTTAGACCCATACAGTATGTTGTATCTTAGACCCATACAGTATGTTGTATCTTAGACCCATACAGTATGTTGTATCTTAGACCCATACAGTATGTTGTATCTTAGACCCATACAGTATGTTGTATATCTTAGACCCATACAGTATGTTGTATCTTAGACCCATACAGTATGTTGTATCTTAGACCCATACAGTATGTTGTATCTTAGACCCATACAGTATGTTGTATCTTAGACCCATATAGTATGTTGTATCTTAGACCCATACAGTATGTTGTTAGACCCATACAGTATGTTGTATCTTAGACCCATACAGTATGTTGTATCTTAGACCCATACAGTATGTTGTTAGACCCATACAGTATGTTGTATCTTAGACCCATACAGTATGTTGTTAGACCCATACAGTATGTTGTATCTTAGACCCATACAGTATGTTGTATCTTAGACCCATACAGTATGTTGTATATCTTAGACCCATACAGTATGTTGTATCTTAGACCCATACAGTATGTTGTATCTTAGACCCATACAGTATGTTGTATCTTAGACCCATACAGTATGTTGTTAGACCCATACAGTATGTTGTATCTTAGACCCATACAGTATGTTGTATCTTAGACCCATACAGTATGTTGTATATCTTAGACCCATACAGTATGTTGTATCTTAGACCCATACAGTATGTTGTATCTTAGACCCATACAGTATGTTGTTAGACCCATACAGTATGTTGTATCTTAGACCCATACAGTATGTTGTATCTTAGACCCATACAGTATGTTGTATCTTAGACCCATACAGTATGTTGTTAGACCCATACAGTATGTTGTTAGACCCATACAGTATGTTGTATCTTAGACCCATACAGTATGTTGTATCTTAGACCCATACAGTATGTTGTTAGACCCATACAGTATGTTGTATCTTAGACCCATACAGTATGTTGTTAGACCCATACAGTATGTTGTTAGACCCATACAGTATGTTGTATCTTAGACCCATACAGTATGTTGTTAGACCCATACAGTATGTTGTATCTTAGACCCATACAGTATGTTGTATCTTAGACCCATACAGTATGTTGTATCTTAGACCCATACAGTATGTTGTATCTTAGACCCATACAGTATGTTGTATCTTAGACCCATACAGTATGTTGTATCTTAGACCCATACAGTATGTTGTATCTTAGACCCATACAGTATGTTGTATCTTAGACCCATACAGTATGTTGTTAGACCCATACAGTATGTTGTATCTTAGACCCATACAGTATGTTGTTAGACCCATACAGTATGTTGTTAGACCCATACAGTATGTTGTATCTTAGACCCATACAGTATGTTGTATCTTAGACCCATACAGTATGTTGTATCTTAGACCCATACAGTATGTTGTATCTTAGGCCCATACAGTATGTTGTATCTTAGACCCATACAGTATGTTGTATCTTAGACCCATACAGTATGTTGTATCTTAGACCCATACAGTATGTTGTATCTTAAACCCATACAGTATGTTGTATCTTAGACCCATACAGTATGTTGTTAGACCCATACAGTATGTTGTATCTTAGACCCATACAGTATGTTGTTAGACCCATACAGTATGTTGTATCTTGGACCCATACAGTATGTTGTATCTTAGACCCATGAAGTATGTTGTATCTTAGACCCATACAGTATGTTGTATCTTAGACCCATACAGTATGTTGTTAGACCCATACAGTATGTTGTATCTTAGACCCATACAGTATGTTGTTAGCTCCATACAGTATGTTGTATCTTAGACCCATACAGTATGTTGTATCTTAGACCCATACAGTATGTTGTATCTTAGACCCATACAGTATGTTGTTAGACCCATACAGTATGTTGTATCTTAGACCCATACAGTATGTTGTATCTTAGACCCATACAGTATGTTGTTAGACCCATACAGTATGTTGTATCTTAGACCCATACAGTATGTTGTATCTTAGACCCATACAGTATGTTGTTAGACCCATACAGTATGTTGTATCTTAGACCCATACAGTATGTTGTATCTTAGACCCATACAGTATGTTGTTAGACCCATACAGTATGTTGTATCTTAGACCCATACAGTATGTTGTATCTTAGACCCATACAGTATGTTGTATCTTAGAGCCATACAGTATGTTGTATCATAGACCCATACAGTATGTTGTATCTTAGACCCATACAGTAGGTTGTATCTTAGACCCATACAGTATGTTGTATCTTAGACCCATACAGTATGTTGTATCTTAGACCCATACAGTATGTTGTATCCTAGACCCATACAGTATGTTGTATCTTAGACCCATACAGTATGTTGTATCTTAGACCCATACAGTATGTTGTATCTTAGACCCATACAGTATGCTGTATCTTAGACCCATACAGTATGTTGTATATTAGACCCATACAGTATGTTGTATCTTAGACCCATACAGTATGTTTACATTTACATTTTAGTCATTTAGCAGACGCTCTTATCCAGAGCGACTTACAGGAGCAATTAGGGTTAAGTGCCTTGCTCAAGGGCACATTTACGTCATTTAGCAGACGCTCTTATCCAGAGCGACTACAAATTGGTGCATTCACCCTATAGCCAGTGGGATAACCACTTTACAAACCCATACAGTATGTTGTTAGACCCATACAGTATGTTGTATCTTAGACCCATACAGTATGTTGTTAGACCCATACAGTATGTTGTATCTTAGACCCATACAGTATGTTGTATCTTAGACCCATACAGTATGTTGTATCATAGACCCATACAGTATATTGTATCTTAGACCCATACAGTATGTTGTATCATAGACCCATACAGTATGTTGTATCTTAGACCCATACAGTATGTTGTATCTTAGACCCATACAGTATGTTGTATCTTAGACCCATACAGTATGTTGTATCTTAGACCCATACAGTATGTTGTATCTTAGACCCATACAGTATGTTGTATCTTAGACCCATACAGTATGTTGTATCTTAGACCCATACAGTATGTTGTTAGACCCATACAGTATGTTGTTAGACCCATACAGTATGTTGTATCTTAGACCCATACAGTATGTTGTATCTTAGACCCATACAGTATGTTGTATCTTAGACCCATACAGTATGTTGTATCTTAGACCCATACAGTATGTTGTATCTTAGACCCATACAGTATGTTGTTAGACCCATACAGTATGTTGTATCTTAGATCCATACAGTATGTTGTTAGCTCCATACAGTATGTTGTATCTTAGACCCATACAGTATGTTGTATCTTAGACCCATACAGTATGTTGTATCTTAGACCCATACAGTATGTTGTATCTTAGACCCATACAGTATGTTGTATCTTAGACCCATACAGTATGTTGTATCTTAGACCCATACAGTATGTTGTTAGACCCATACAGTATGTTGTATCTTAGACCCATACAGTATGTTGTATCTTAGACCCATACAGTATGTTGTTAGACCCATACAGTATGTTGTATCTTAGACCCATACAGTATGTTGTATCTTAGACCCATACAGTATGTTGTATCTTAGACCCATACAGTATGTTGTATCTTAGACCCATACAGTATGTTGTATCTTAGACCCATACAGTATGTTGTTAGACCCATACAGTATGTTGTATCTTAGACCCATACAGTATGTTGTTAGCTCCATACAGTATGTTGTATCTTAGACCCATACAGTATGTTGTATCTTAGACCCATACAGTATGTTGTATCTTAGACCCATACAGTATGTTGTTAGACCCATACAGTATGTTGTATCTTAGACCCATACAGTATGTTGTATCTTAGACCCATACAGTATGTTGTTAGACCCATACAGTATGTTGTATCTTAGACCCATACAGTATGTTGTATCTTAGACCCATACAGTATGTTGTATCTTACAGCCATACAGTATGTTGTATCATAGACCCATACAGTATGTTGTATCTTAGACCCATACAGTATGTTGTATCTTAGACCCATACAGTATGTTGTATGTTAGACCCATACAGTATGTTGTATCTTAGACCCATACAGTTTGTTGTATCTCAGACCCATACAGTATGTTGTATCTTAGACCCATACAGTATGTTGTATCTCAGACCCATACAGTATGTTGTAGCTTAGACCCATACAGTATGTTGTAGCTTAGACCCATACAGTATGTTGTTAGACCCATACAGTATGTTGTATCTTAGACCCATACAGTATGTTGTATCTTAGACCCATACAGTAGGTTGTATCTTAGACCGATACAGTATGTTGTATCTTAGACCCATACAGTATGTTGTATCTTAGACCCATACAGTATGTTGTATCTTAGGCCCATACAGTATGTTGTATCTTAGACCCATACAGTATGTTGTATCTTAGACCCATACAGTATGTTGTATTTTAGACCCATACAGTATGTTGTATCTTAGACCCATACAGTATGTTGTTAGACCCATACAGTATGTTGTATCTTAGACCCATACAGTATTTTGTATGTTGTTAGACCCATACAGTATGTTGTATCTTAGACCCATACAGTATGTTGTATCTTAGACCCATACAGTATGTTGTATCTCAGACCCATACAGTATGTTGTATCTTAGACCCATACAGTATGTTGTTAGACCCATACAGTATGTTGTATCTTAGACCCATACAGTATGTTGTATCTTAGACCCATACAGTATGTTGTATCTTAGACCCATACAGTATGTTGTATGTTGTTAGACCCATACAGTATGTTGTATCTTAGACCCATACAGTATGTTGTATCTTAGACCCATACAGTATGTTGTATGTCAGACCCATACAGTATGTTGTATCTTAGACCCATACAGTATGTTGTATCTCAGACCCATACAGTATGTTGTATCTTAGACCCATACAGTATTTTGTATGTTGTTAGACCCATACAGTATGTTGTATCTTAGACCCATACAGTATGTTGTATCTTAGACCCATACAGTATGTTTTATCTTAGGCCCATACAGTATGTTGTATCTTAGACCCATACAGTATGTTGTATCTCAGACCCATACAGTATGTTGTATCTTAGACCCATACAGTATGTTGTTAGACCCATACAGTATGTTGTATCTCAGACCCATACAGTATGTTGTATCTTAGACCCATACAGTATGTTGTTAGACCCATACAGTATGTTTTATCTTAGACCCATACAGTATGTTGTATCTTAGACCCATACAGTTTGTTGTATCTTAGACCCATACAGTATGTTGTATCTTAGACCCATACAGTATGTTGTATCTTAGACCCATACAGTATGTTGTATCTTAGACCCATTCAGTATGTTGTATCTTAGACCCATACAGTATGTTGTATCTTAGACCCATACAGTATGTTGTATCTTAGACCCATACAGTATGTTGTTAGACCCATACAGTATGTTGTATCTTAGACCCATACAGTATGTTGTAGCTTAGACCCATACAGTATGTTGTTAGACCCATACAGTATGTTGTATCTTAGACCCATACAGTATGTTGTATCTTAGACCCATACAGTATTTTGTATGTTGTTAGACCCATACAGTATGTTGTATCTTAGACCCATACAGTATGTTGTATCTTAGACCCATACAGTATGTTGTATCTCAGACCCATACAGTATGTTGTATCTTAGACCCATACAGTATGTTGTATCTTAGACCCATACAATATGTTGTATCTTAGACCCATACAGTATGTTGTATCTCAGACCCATACAGTATGTTGTATCTTAGACCCATACAGTATTTTGTATGTTGTTAGACCCATACAGTATGTTGTATCTTAGACCCATACAGTATGTTGTATCTTAGACCCATACAGTATGTTGTATCTTAGACCCATACAGTATGTTGTATCTTAGACCCATACAGTATGTTGTATCTCAGACCCATACAGTATGTTGTATCTTAGACCCATACAGTATGTTGTTAGACCCATACAGTATGTTGTATCTCAGACCCATACAGTATGTTGTATCTTAGACCCATACAGTATGTTGTTAGACCCATACAGTATGTTTTATCTTAGACCCATACAGTATGTTGTATCTTAGACCCATACAGTTTGTTGTATCTTAGACCCATACAGTATGTTGTATCTTAGACCCATACAGTATGTTGTATCTTAGACCCATACAGTATGTTGTATCTTAGACCCATTCAGTATGTTGTATCTTAGACCCATACAGTATGTTGTATCTTAGACCCATACAGTATGTTGTATCTTAGACCCATACAGTATGTTGTATCTTAGACCCATACAGTATGTTGTTAGACCCATACAGTATGTTGTATCTTAGACCCATACAGTATGTTGTAGCTTAGACCCATACAGTATGTTGTTAGACCCATACAGTATGTTGTATCTTAGACCCATACAGTATGTTGTATCTTAGACCCATACAGTATTTTGTATGTTGTTAGACCCATACAGTATGTTGTATCTTAGACCCATACAGTATGTTGTATCTTAGGCCCATACAGTATGTTGTATCTTAGACCCATACAGTATGTTGTATCTTAGACCCATACAGTATGTTGTATTTTAGACCCATACAGTATGTTGTATCTTAGACCCATACAGTATGTTGTTAGACCCATACAGTATGTTGTATCTTAGACCCATACAGTATTTTGTATGTTGTTAGACCCATACAGTATGTTGTATCTTAGACCCATACAGTATGTTGTATCTTAGACCCATACAGTATGTTGTATCTCAGACCCATACAGTATGTTGTATCTTAGACCCATACAGTATGTTGTTAGACCCATACAGTATGTTGTATCTTAGACCCATACAGTATGTTGTATCTTAGACCCATACAGTATGTTGTATCTTAGACCCATACAGTATGTTGTATGTTGTTAGACCCATACAGTATGTTGTATCTTAGACCCATACAGTATGTTGTATCTTAGACCCATACAGTATGTTGTATGTCAGACCCATACAGTATGTTGTATCTTAGACCCATACAGTATGTTGTATCTCAGACCCATACAGTATGTTGTATCTTAGACCCATACAGTATTTTGTATGTTGTTAGACCCATACAGTATGTTGTATCTTAGACCCATACAGTATGTTGTATCTTAGACCCATACAGTATGTTGTATCTTAGGCCCATACAGTATGTTGTATCTTAGACCCATACAGTATGTTGTATCTCAGACCCATACAGTATGTTGTATCTTAGACCAATACAGTATGTTGTTAGACCCATACAGTATGTTGTATCTCAGACCCATACAGTATGTTGTATCTTAGACCCATACAGTATGTTGTTAGACCCATACAGTATGTTTTATCTTAGACCCATACAGTATGTTGTATCTTAGACCCATACAGTTTGTTGTATCTTAGACCCATACAGTATGTTGTATCTTAGACCCATACAGTATGTTGTATCTTAGACCCATACAGTATGTTGTATCTTAGACCCATTCAGTATGTTGTATCTTAGACCCATACAGTATGTTGTATCTTAGACCCATACAGTATGTTGTATCTTAGACCCATACAGTATGTTGTTAGACCCATACAGTATGTTGTATCTTAGACCCATACAGTATGTTGTAGCTTAGACCCATACAGTATGTTGTTAGACCCATACAGTATGTTGTATCTTAGACCCATACAGTATGTTGTATCTTAGACCCATACAGTATTTTGTATGTTGTTAGACCCATACAGTATGTTGTATCTTAGACCCATACAGTATGTTGTATCTTAGACCCATACAGTATGTTGTATCTCAGACCCATACAGTATGTTGTATCTTAGACCCATACAGTATGTTGTATCTTAGACCCATACAATATGTTGTATCTTAGACCCATACAGTATGTTGTATCTCAGACCCATACAGTATGTTGTATCTTAGACCCATACAGTATTTTGTATGTTGTTAGACCCATACAGTATGTTGTATCTTAGACCCATACAGTATGTTGTATCTTAGACCCATACAGTATGTTGTATCTTAGACCCATACAGTATGTTGTATCTTAGACCCATACAGTATGTTGTATCTCAGACCCATACAGTATGTTGTATCTTAGACCCATACAGTATGTTGTTAGACCCATACAGTATGTTGTATCTCAGACCCATACAGTATGTTGTATCTTAGACCCATACAGTATGTTGTTAGACCCATACAGTATGTTTTATCTTAGACCCATACAGTATGTTGTATCTTAGACCCATACAGTTTGTTGTATCTTAGACCCATACAGTATGTTGTATCTTAGACCCATACAGTATGTTGTATCTTAGACCCATACAGTATGTTGTATCTTAGACCCATTCAGTATGTTGTATCTTAGACCCATACAGTATGTTGTATCTTAGACCCATACAGTATGTTGTATCTTAGACCCATACAGTATGTTGTATCTTAGACCCATACAGTATGTTGTTAGACCCATACAGTATGTTGTATCTTAGATCCATACAGTATGTTGTAGCTTAGACCCATACAGTATGTTGTTAGACCCATACAGTATGTTGTATCTTAGACCCATACAGTATGTTGTATCTTAGACCCATACAGTATTTTGTATGTTGTTAGACCCATACAGTATGTTGTATCTTAGACCCATACAGTATGTTGTATCTCAGACCCATACAGTATGTTGTATCTTAGACCCATACAGTATGTTGTATCTTAGACCCATACAATATGTTGTATCTTAGACCCATACAGTATGTTGTATCTCAGACCCATACAGTATGTTGTATCTTAGACCCATACAGTATGTTGTATCTTAGACCCATACAGTATGTTGTATCTTAGACCCATACAGTATGTTGTATCTTAGACCCATACAGTATGTTGTATCTTAGACCCATACAGTATGTTGTATCTTAGACCCATACAGTATGTTGTATCTTAGACCCATACAGTATGTTGTATCTTAGACCCATACAGTATGTTGTATCTTAGACCCATACAGTATGTTGTATCTTAGACCCATACAGTATGTTGTATCTTAGACCCATACAGTATGTTGTTAGACCCATACAGTATGTTGTATCTTAGACCCATACAGTATGTTGTAGCTTAGACCCATACAGTATGTTGTTAGACCCATACAGTATGTTGTATCTTAGACCCATACAGTATGTTGTATCTTAGACCCATACAGTATGTTGTATCTTAGACCCATACAGTATGTTGTATCTTAGACCCATACAGTATGTTGTATCTTAGACCCATACAGTATGTTGTTAGCTCCATACAGTATGTTGTATCTTAGACCCATACAGTATGTTGTATCTTAGACCCATACAGTATGTTGTATCTTAGACCCATACAGTATGTTGTTAGACCCATACAGTATGTTGTATCTTAGACCCATACAGTATGTTGTATCTTAGACCCATACAGTATGTTGTTAGACCCATACAGTATGTTGTATCTTAGACCCATACAGTATGTTGTATCTTAGACCCATACAGTATGTTGTTAGACCCATACAGTATGTTGTATCTTAGACCCATACAGTATGTTGTATCTTAGACCCATACAGTATGTTGTATCTTAGACCCATACAGTATGTTGTATCTTAGACCCATACAGTATGTTGTATCTTAGACCCATACAGTATGTTGTATCTTAGACCCATACAGTATGTTGTATCTTAGACCCATACAGTATGTTGTATCTTAGACCCATACAGTATGTTGTATCCTAGACCCATACAGTATGTTGTATCTTAGACCCATACAGTATGTTGTATCTTAGACCCATACAGTGTTGTATCTTAGACCCATACAGTATGCTGTATCTTAGACCCATACAGTATGTTGTATCTTAGACCCATACAGTATGTTGTATCTTAGACCCATACAGTATGTTTACATTTACATTTTAGTCATTTAGCTGATGCTCTTATCCAGAGCGACTTACAGGAGCAATTAGGGTTAAGTGCCTTGCTCAAGGGCACATTTACGTCATTTAGCAGACGCTCTTATCCAGAGCGACTACAAATTGGTGCATTCACCCTATAGCCAGTGGGATAACCACTTTACAAACCCATACAGTATGTTGTTAGACCCATACAGTATGTTGTATCTTAGACCCATACAGTATGTTGTTAGACCCATACAGTATGTTGTATCTTAGACCCATACAGTATGTTGTATCTTAGACCCATTCAGTATGTTGTATCTTAGACCCATACAGTATGTTGTATCTTAGACCCATACAGTATGTTGTATCTTAGACCCATACAGTATGTTGTTAGACCCATACAGTATGTTGTATCTTAGACCCATACAGTATGTTGTAGCTTAGACCCATACAGTATGTTGTTAGACCCATACAGTATGTTGTATCTTAGACCCATACAGTATGTTGTATCTTAGACCCATACAGTATTTTGTATGTTGTTAGACCCATACAGTATGTTGTATCTTAGACCCATACAGTATGTTGTATCTTAGACCCATACAGTATGTTGTATCTCAGACCCATACAGTATGTTGTATCTTAGACCCATACAGTATGTTGTATCTTAGACCCATACAATATGTTGTATCTTAGACCCATACAGTATGTTGTATCTCAGACCCATACAGTATGTTTTATCTTAGACCCATACAGTATGTTGTATCTTAGACCCATACAGTATGTTGTATCTTAGACCCATACAGTATGTTGTATCTTAGACCCATACAGTATGTTGTATCTTAGACCCATACAGTATGTTGTATCTTAGACCCATACAGTATGTTGTATCTTAGACCCATACAGTATGTTGTATCTTAGACCCATACAGTATGTTGTATCTTAGACCCATACAGTATGTTGTATCTTAGACCCATACAGTATGTTGTATCTTAGACCCATACAGTATGTTGTATCTTAGACCCATACAGTATGTTGTTAGACCCATACAGTATGTTGTATCTTAGACCCATACAGTATGTTGTAGCTTAGACCCATACAGTATGTTGTTAGACCCATACAGTATGTTGTATCTTAGACCCATACAGTATGTTGTATCTTAGACCCATACAGTATGTTGTATCTTAGACCCATACAGTATGTTGTATCTTAGACCCATACAGTATGTTGTATCTTAGACCCATACAGTATGTTGTTAGCTCCATACAGTATGTTGTATCTTAGACCCATACAGTATGTTGTATCTTAGACCCATACAGTATGTTGTATCTTAGACCCATACAGTATGTTGTTAGACCCATACAGTATGTTGTATCTTAGACCCATACAGTATGTTGTATCTTAGACCCATACAGTATGTTGTTAGACCCATACAGTATGTTGTATCTTAGACCCATACAGTATGTTGTATCTTAGACCCATACAGTATGTTGTTAGACCCATACAGTATGTTGTATCTTAGACCCATACAGTATGTTGTATCTTAGACCCATACAGTATGTTGTATCTTAGACCCATACAGTATGTTGTATCTTAGACCCATACAGTATGTTGTATCTTAGACCCATACAGTATGTTGTATCTTAGACCCATACAGTATGTTGTATCTTAGACCCATACAGTATGTTGTATCCTAGACCCATACAGTATGTTGTATCTTAGACCCATACAGTATGTTGTATCTTAGACCCATACAGTATGTTGTATCTTAGACCCATACAGTATGCTGTATCTTAGACCCATACAGTATGTTGTATCTTAGACCCATACAGTATGTTGTATCTTAGACCCATACAGTATGTTTACATTTACATTTTAGTCATTTAGCAGATGCTCTTATCCAGAGCGACTTACAGGAGCAATTAGGGTTAAGTGCCTTGCTCAAGGGCACATTTACGTCATTTAGCAGACGCTCTTATCCAGAGCGACTACAAATTGGTGCATTCACCCTATAGCCAGTGGGATAACCACTTTACAAACCCATACAGTATGTTGTTAGACCCATACAGTATGTTGTATCTTAGACCCATACAGTATGTTGTTAGACCCATACAGTATGTTGTATCTTAGACCCATACAGTATGTTGTATCATAGACCCATACAGTATATTGTATCTTAGACCCATACAGTATGTTGTATCATAGACCCATACAGTATGTTGTATCTTAGACCCATACAGTATGTTGTATCTTAGACCCATACAGTATGTTGTATCTTAGACCCATACAGTATGTTGTATCTTAGACCCATACAGTATGTTGTATCTTAGACCCATACAGTATGTTGTATCTTAGACCCATACAGTATGTTGTATCTTAGACCCATACAGTATGTTGTATCTTAGACCCATACAGTATGTTGTTAGACCCATACAGTATGTTGTATCTTAGACCCATACAGTATGTTGTTAGACCCATACAGTATGTTGTATCTTAGACCCATACAGTATGTTGTATCTTAGACCCATACAGTATGTTGTATCTTAGACCCATACAGTATGTTGTATCTTAGACCCATACAGTATGTTGTTAGCTCCATACAGTATGTTGTATCTTAGACCCATACAGTATGTTGTATCTTAGACCCATACAGTATGTTGTATCTTAGACCCATACAGTATGTTGTATCTTAGACCCATACAGTATGTTGTATCTTAGACCCATACAGTATGTTGTATCTTAGACCCATACAGTATGTTGTATCTTAGACCCATACAGTATGTTGTATCTTAGACCCATACAGTATGTTGTTAGACCCATACAGTATGTTGTATCTTAGACCCATACAGTATGTTGTATCTTAGACCCATACAGTATGTTGTATCTTAGACCCATACAGTATGTTGTATCTTAGACCCATACAGTATGTTGTATCTTAGACCCATACAGTATGTTGTTAGACCCATACAGTATGTTGTATCTTAGACCCATACAGTATGTTGTTAGCTCCATACAGTATGTTGTATCTTAGACCCATACAGTATGTTGTATCTTAGACCCATACAGTATGTTGTTAGATCCATACAGTATGTTGTATCTTAGACCCATACAGTATGTTGTATCTTAGACCCATACAGTATGTTGTTAGACCCATACAGTATGTTGTATCTTAGACCCATACAGTATGTTGTATCTTAGACCCATACAGTATGTTGTTAGACCCATACAGTATGTTGTATCTTAGACCCATACAGTATGTTGTATCTTAGACCCATACAGTATGTTGTATCTTAGAGCCATACAGTATGTTGTATCATAGACCCATACAGTATGTTGTATCTTAGACCCATACAGTATGTTGTATCTTAGACCCATACAGTATGTTGTATGTTAGACCCATACAGTATGTTGTATCTTAGACCCATACAGTTTGTTGTATCTCAGACCCATACAGTATGTTGTATCTTAGACCCATACAGTATGTTGTATCTCAGACCCATACAGTATGTTGTAGCTTAGACCCATACAGTATGTTGTATCTTAGACCCATACAGTATGTTGTTAGACCCATACAGTATGTTGTATCTTAGACCCATAAAGTATGTTGTATCTTAGACCGATACAGTATGTTGTATCTTAGACCCATACAGTATGTTGTATGTTAGACCCATACAGTATGTTGTATCTTAGACCCATACAGTTTGTTGTATCTCAGACCCATACAGTATGTTGTATCTTAGACCCATACAGTATGTTGTATCTCAGACCCATACAGTATGTTGTAGCTTAGACCCATACAGTATGTTGTAGCTTAGACCCATACAGTATGTTGTTAGACCCATACAGTATGTTGTATCTTAGACCCATACAGTATGTTGTATCTTAGACCCATACAGTATGTTGTATCTTAGACCGATACAGTATGTTGTATCTTAGACCCATACAGTATGTTGTATGTTAGACCCATACAGTATGTTGTATCTTAGGCCCATACAGTATGTTGTATCTTAGACCCATACAGTATGTTGTATCTTAGACCCATACAGTATGTTGTATTTTAGACCCATACAGTATGTTGTATCTTAGACCCATACAGTATGTTGTTAGACCCATACAGTATGTTGTATCTTAGACCCATACAGTATTTTGTATGTTGTTAGACCCATACAGTATGTTGTATCTTAGACCCATACAGTATGTTGTATCTTAGACCCATACAGTATGTTGTATCTCAGACCCATACAGTATGTTGTATCTTAGACCCATACAGTATGTTGTTAGACCCATACAGTATGTTGTATCTTAGACCCATACAGTATGTTGTATCTTAGACCCATACAGTATGTTGTATCTTAGACCCATACAGTATGTTGTATGTTGTTAGACCCATACAGTATGTTGTATCTTAGACCCATACAGTATGTTGTATCTTAGACCCATACAGTATGTTGTATGTCAGACCCATACAGTATGTTGTATCTTAGACCCATACAGTATGTTGTATCTCAGACCCATACAGTATGTTGTATCTTAGACCCATACAGTATTTTGTATGTTGTTAGACCCATACAGTATGTTGTATCTTAGACCCATACAGTATGTTGTATCTTAGACCCATACAGTATGTTGTATCTTAGACCCATACAGTATGTTGTATCTTAGACCCATACAGTATGTTGTATCTCAGACCCATACAGTATGTTGTATCTTAGACCCATACAGTATGTTGTTAGACCCATACAGTATGTTGTATCTCAGACCCATACAGTATGTTGTATCTTAGACCCATACAGTATGTTGTTAGACCCATACAGTATGTTTTATCTTAGACCCATACAGTATGTTGTATCTTAGACCCATACAGTTTGTTGTATCTTAGACCCATACAGTATGTTGTATCTTAGACCCATACAGTATGTTGTATCTTAGACCCATACAGTATGTTGTATCTTAGACCCATTCAGTATGTTGTATCTTAGACCCATACAGTATGTTGTATCTTAGACCCATACAGTATGTTGTATCTTAGACCCATACAGTATGTTGTTAGACCCATACAGTATGTTGTATCTTAGACCCATACAGTATGTTGTAGCTTAGACCCATACAGTATGTTGTTAGACCCATACAGTATGTTGTATCTTAGACCCATACAGTATGTTGTATCTTAGACCCATACAGTATTTTGTATGTTGTTAGACCCATACAGTATGTTGTATCTTAGACCCATACAGTATGTTGTATCTTAGACCCATACAGTATGTTGTATCTCAGACCCATACAGTATGTTGTATCTTAGACCCATACAGTATGTTGTATCTTAGACCCATACAATATGTTGTATCTTAGACCCATACAGTATGTTGTATCTCAGACCCATACAGTATGTTGTATCTTAGACCCATACAGTATGTTGTATCTTAGACCCATACAGTATGTTGTATCTTAGACCCATACAGTATGTTGTATCTTAGACCCATACAGTATGTTGTATCTTAGACCCATACAGTATGTTGTATCTTAGACCCATACAGTATGTTGTATCTTAGACCCATACAGTATGTTGTATCTTAGACCCATACAGTATGTTGTATCTTAGACCCATACAGTATGTTGTATCTTAGACCCATACAGTATGTTGTATCTTAGACCCATACAGTATGTTGTATCTTAGACCCATACAGTATGTTGTTAGACCCATACAGTATGTTGTATCTTAGACCCATACAGTATGTTGTAGCTTAGACCCATACAGTATGTTGTTAGACCCATACAGTATGTTGTATCTTAGACCCATACAGTATGTTGTATCTTAGACCCATACAGTATGTTGTATCTTAGACCCATACAGTATGTTGTATCTTAGACCCATACAGTATGTTGTATCTTAGACCCATACAGTATGTTGTTAGCTCCATACAGTATGTTGTATCTTAGACCCATACAGTATGTTGTATCTTAGACCCATACAGTATGTTGTATCTTAGACCCATACAGTATGTTGTTAGACCCATACAGTATGTTGTATCTTAGACCCATACAGTATGTTGTATCTTAGACCCATACAGTATGTTGTTAGACCCATACAGTATGTTGTATCTTAGACCCATACAGTATGTTGTATCTTAGACCCATACAGTATGTTGTTAGACCCATACAGTATGTTGTATCTTAGACCCATACAGTATGTTGTATCTTAGACCCATACAGTATGTTGTATCTTAGACCCATACAGTATGTTGTATCTTAGACCCATACAGTATGTTGTATCTTAGACCCATACAGTATGTTGTATCTTAGACCCATACAGTATGTTGTATCTTAGACCCATACAGTATGTTGTATCTTAGACCCATACAGTATGTTGTATCTTAGACCCATACAGTATGTTGTATCCTAGACCCATACAGTATGTTGTATCTTAGACCCATACAGTATGTTGTATCTTAGACCCATACAGTGTTGTATCTTAGACCCATACAGTATGCTGTATCTTAGACCCATACAGTATGTTGTATCTTAGACCCATACAGTATGTTGTATCTTAGACCCATACAGTATGTTTACATTTACATTTTAGTCATTTAGCTGATGCTCTTATCCAGAGCGACTTACAGGAGCAATTAGGGTTAAGTGCCTTGCTCAAGGGCACATTTACGTCATTTAGCAGACGCTCTTATCCAGAGCGACTACAAATTGGTGCATTCACCCTATAGCCAGTGGGATAACCACTTTACAAACCCATACAGTATGTTGTTAGACCCATACAGTATGTTGTATCTTAGACCCATACAGTATGTTGTTAGACCCATACAGTATGTTGTATCTTAGACCCATACAGTATGTTGTATCTTAGACCCATTCAGTATGTTGTATCTTAGACCCATACAGTATGTTGTATCTTAGACCCATACAGTATGTTGTATCTTAGACCCATACAGTATGTTGTTAGACCCATACAGTATGTTGTATCTTAGACCCATACAGTATGTTGTAGCTTAGACCCATACAGTATGTTGTTAGACCCATACAGTATGTTGTATCTTAGACCCATACAGTATGTTGTATCTTAGACCCATACAGTATTTTGTATGTTGTTAGACCCATACAGTATGTTGTATCTTAGACCCATACAGTATGTTGTATCTTAGACCCATACAGTATGTTGTATCTCAGACCCATACAGTATGTTGTATCTTAGACCCATACAGTATGTTGTATCTTAGACCCATACAATATGTTGTATCTTAGACCCATACAGTATGTTGTATCTCAGACCCATACAGTATGTTTTATCTTAGACCCATACAGTATGTTGTATCTTAGACCCATACAGTATGTTGTATCTTAGACCCATACAGTATGTTGTATCTTAGACCCATACAGTATGTTGTATCTTAGACCCATACAGTATGTTGTATCTTAGACCCATACAGTATGTTGTATCTTAGACCCATACAGTATGTTGTATCTTAGACCCATACAGTATGTTGTATCTTAGACCCATACAGTATGTTGTATCTTAGACCCATACAGTATGTTGTATCTTAGACCCATACAGTATGTTGTATCTTAGACCCATACAGTATATTGTATCTTAGACCCATACAGTATGTTGTTAGACCCATACAGTATGTTGTATCTTAGACCCATACAGTATGTTGTAGCTTAGACCCATACAGTATGTTGTTAGACCCATACAGTATGTTGTATCTTAGACCCATACAGTATGTTGTATCTTAGACCCATACAGTATGTTGTATCTTAGACCCATACAGTATGTTGTATCTTAGACCCATACAGTATGTTGTATCTTAGACCCATACAGTATGTTGTTAGCTCCATACAGTATGTTGTATCTTAGACCCATACAGTATGTTGTATCTTAGACCCATACAGTATGTTGTATCTTAGACCCATACAGTATGTTGTTAGACCCATACAGTATGTTGTATCTTAGACCCATACAGTATGTTGTATCTTAGACCCATACAGTATGTTGTTAGACCCATACAGTATGTTGTATCTTAGACCCATACAGTATGTTGTATCTTAGACCCATACAGTATGTTGTTAGACCCATACAGTATGTTGTATCTTAGACCCATACAGTATGTTGTATCTTAGACCCATACAGTATGTTGTATCTTAGACCCATACAGTATGTTGTATCTTAGACCCATACAGTATGTTGTATCTTAGACCCATACAGTATGTTGTATCTTAGACCCATACAGTATGTTGTATCTTAGACCCATACAGTATGTTGTATCCTAGACCCATACAGTATGTTGTATCTTAGACCCATACAGTATGTTGTATCTTAGACCCATACAGTATGTTGTATCTTAGACCCATACAGTATGCTGTATCTTAGACCCATACAGTATGTTGTATCTTAGACCCATACAGTATGTTGTATCTTAGACCCATACAGTATGTTTACATTTACATTTTAGTCATTTAGCAGATGCTCTTATCCAGAGCGACTTACAGGAGCAATTAGGGTTAAGTGCCTTGCTCAAGGGCACATTTACGTCATTTAGCAGACGCTCTTATCCAGAGCGACTACAAATTGGTGCATTCACCCTATAGCCAGTGGGATAACCACTTTACAAACCCATACAGTATGTTGTTAGACCCATACAGTATGTTGTATCTTAGACCCATACAGTATGTTGTTAGACCCATACAGTATGTTGTATCTTAGACCCATACAGTATGTTGTATCATAGACCCATACAGTATATTGTATCTTAGACCCATACAGTATGTTGTATCATAGACCCATACAGTATGTTGTATCTTAGACCCATACAGTATGTTGTATCTTAGACCCATACAGTATGTTGTATCTTAGACCCATACAGTATGTTGTATCTTAGACCCATACAGTATGTTGTATCTTAGACCCATACAGTATGTTGTATCTTAGACCCATACAGTATGTTGTATCTTAGACCCATACAGTATGTTGTTAGACCCATACAGTATGTTGTATCTTAGACCCATACAGTATGTTGTTAGACCCATACAGTATGTTGTATCTTAGACCCATACAGTATGTTGTATCTTAGACCCATACAGTATGTTGTATCTTAGACCCATACAGTATGTTGTATCTTAGACCCATACAGTATGTTGTATCTTAGACCCATACAGTATGTTGTTAGCTCCATACAGTATGTTGTATCTTAGACCCATACAGTATGTTGTATCTTAGACCCATACAGTATGTTGTATCTTAGACCCATACAGTATGTTGTATCTTAGACCCATACAGTATGTTGTATCTTAGACCCATACAGTATGTTGTATCTTAGACCCATACAGTATGTTGTATCTTAGACCCATACAGTATGTTGTATCTTAGACCCATACAGTATGTTGTTAGACCCATACAGTATGTTGTATCTTAGACCCATACAGTATGTTGTATCTTAGACCCATACAGTATGTTGTATCTTAGACCCATACAGTATGTTGTATCTTAGACCCATACAGTATGTTGTATCTTAGACCCATACAGTATGTTGTTAGACCCATACAGTATGTTGTATCTTAGACCCATACAGTATGTTGTTAGCTCCATACAGTATGTTGTATCTTAGACCCATACAGTATGTTGTATCTTAGACCCATACAGTATGTTGTTAGATCCATACAGTATGTTGTATCTTAGACCCATACAGTATGTTGTATCTTAGACCCATACAGTATGTTGTATCTTAGACCCATACAGTATGTTGTATCCTAGACCCATACAGTATGTTGTATCTTAGACCCATACAGTATGTTGTATCTTAGACCCATACAGTATGTTGTATCTTAGACCCATACAGTATGCTGTATCTTAGACCCATACAGTATGTTGTATCTTAGACCCATACAGTATGTTGTATCTTAGACCCATACAGTATGTTTACATTTACATTTTAGTCATTTAGCAGATGCTCTTATCCAGAGCGACTTACAGGAGCAATTAGGGTTAAGTGCCTTGCTCAAGGGCACATTTACGTCATTTAGCAGACGCTCTTATCCAGAGCGACTACAAATTGGTGCATTCACCCTATAGCCAGTGGGATAACCACTTTACAAACCCATACAGTATGTTGTTAGACCCATACAGTATGTTGTATCTTAGACCCATACAGTATGTTGTTAGACCCATACAGTATGTTGTATCTTAGACCCATACAGTATGTTGTATCATAGACCCATACAGTATATTGTATCTTAGACCCATACAGTATGTTGTATCATAGACCCATACAGTATGTTGTATCTTAGACCCATACAGTATGTTGTATCTTAGACCCATACAGTATGTTGTATCTTAGACCCATACAGTATGTTGTATCTTAGACCCATACAGTATGTTGTATCTTAGACCCATACAGTATGTTGTATCTTAGACCCATACAGTATGTTGTTAGACCCATACAGTATGTTGTATCTTAGACCCATACAGTATGTTGTTAGACCCATACAGTATGTTGTATCTTAGACCCATACAGTATGTTGTATCTTAGACCCATACAGTATGTTGTATCTTAGACCCATACAGTATGTTGTATCTTAGACCCATACAGTATGTTGTATCTTAGACCCATACAGTATGTTGTTAGCTCCATACAGTATGTTGTATCTTAGACCCATACAGTATGTTGTATCTTAGACCCATACAGTATGTTGTATCTTAGACCCATACAGTATGTTGTATCTTAGACCCATACAGTATGTTGTATCTTAGACCCATACAGTATGTTGTATCTTAGACCCATACAGTATGTTGTATCTTAGACCCATACAGTATGTTGTATCTTAGACCCATACAGTATGTTGTATCTTAGACCCATACAGTATGTTGTTAGACCCATACAGTATGTTGTATCTTAGACCCATACAGTATGTTGTATCTTAGACCCATACAGTATGTTGTATCTTAGACCCATACAGTATGTTGTATCTTAGACCCATACAGTATGTTGTTAGACCCATACAGTATGTTGTATCTTAGACCCATACAGTATGTTGTTAGCTCCATACAGTATGTTGTATCTTAGACCCATACAGTATGTTGTATCTTAGACCCATACAGTATGTTGTTAGATCCATACAGTATGTTGTATCTTAGACCCATACAGTATGTTGTATCTTAGACCCATACAGTATGTTGTTAGACCCATACAGTATGTTGTATCTTAGACCCATACAGTATGTTGTATCTTAGACCCATACAGTATGTTGTTAGACCCATACAGTATGTTGTATCTTAGACCCATACAGTATGTTGTATCTTAGACCCATACAGTATGTTGTATCTTAGAGCCATACAGTATGTTGTATCATAGACCCATACAGTATGTTGTATCTTAGACCCATTCAGTATGTTGTATCTTAGACCCATACAGTATGTTGTATCTTAGACCCATACAGTTTGTTGTATCTCAGACCCATACAGTATGTTGTATCTCAGACCCATACAGTATGTTGTATCTCAGACCCATACAGTATGTTGTAGCTTAGACCCATACAGTATGTTGTATCTTAGACCCATACAGTATGTTGTTAGACCCATACAGTATGTTGTATCTTAGACCCATACAGTATGTTGTATCTTAGACCCATAAAGTATGTTGTATCTTAGACCGATACAGTATGTTGTATCTTAGACCCATACAGTATGTTGTATTTTAGACCCATACAGTATGTTTTATCTTAGACCCATACAGTATGTTGTTAGACCCATACAGTATGTTGTATCTTAGACCCATACAGTATGTTGTATCTTAGACCCATACAGTATGTTGTATCTCAGACCCATACAGTATGTTGTATCTTAGACCCATACAGTATGTTGTATCTTAGACCCATACAGTACGTTGTATCATAGACCCATACAGTACGTTGTATCTTAGACCCATACAGTATGTTGTTAGACCCATACAGTATGTTGTATCTTAGACCCATACAGTATGTTGTATCTTAGACCCATACAGTATGTTGTATCTTAGACCCATACAGTATGTTGTATCTTAGACCCATACAGTATGTTGTATCTTAGACCCATACAGTATGTTGTTAGACCCATACAGTATGTTGTTATACCCATACAGTATGTTGTATCTTAGACCCATACAGTATGTTGTATCTTAGACCCATACAGTATGTTGTATCTTAGACCCATACAGTATGTTGTATCTTAGACCCATACAGTATGTTGTATCTTAGACCCATACAGTATGTTGTATCTTAGACCCATACAGTATGTTGTATCTTAGACCCATACAGTATGTTGTATCTTAGACCCATACAGTATGTTGTATCTTAGACCCATACAGTATGTTGTATCTTAGACCCATACAGTATGTTGTATCTTAGACCCATACAGTATGTTGTTAGACCCATACAGTATGTTGTTAGACCCATACAGTATGTTGTATCTCAGACCCATACAGTATGTTGTATCTTAGACCCATACAGTATGTTGTATCTTAGACCCATACAGTATGTTGTATCTTAGACCCATACAGTATGTTGTATCTCAGACCCATACAGTATGTTGTATCTCAGACCCATACAGTATGTTGTATCTTAGACCCATACCGTATGTTGTATCTTAGACCCATACAGTATTTTGTATGTTGTTAGACCCATACAGTATGTTGTATCCTAGACCCATACAGTATGTTGTATCTTAGACCCATACAGTATGTTGTATCTCAGACCCATACAGTATGTTGTATCTTAGACCCATACAGTATGTTGTATCTCAGACCCATACAGTATGTTGTAGCTTAGACCCATACAGTATGTTGTATCTTAGACCCATACAGTATGTTGTATCTTAGACCCATACAGTATGTTGTATCTTAGACCCATACAGTATGTTGTATCTTAGACCCATACAGTATGTTGTATCTTAGACCCATACAGTATGTTGTATCTTAGACCCATACAGTATGTTGTATCTTAGACCCATACAGTATGTTGTTAGACCCATACAGTATGTTGTATCTTAGACCCATACAGTATGTTGTTAGACCCATACAGTATGTTGTATCTTAGACCCATACAGTATGTTGTATCTTAGACCCATACAGTATGTTGTATCTTAGACCCATACAGTATGTTGTATCTTAGACCCATACAGTATGTTGTATCTTAGACCCATACAGTATGTTGTATCTTAGACCCATACAGTATGTTGTTAGACCCATACAGTATGTTGTTATACCCATACAGTATGTTGTATCTTAGACCCATACAGTATGTTGTATCTTAGACCCATACAGTATGTTGTATCTTAGACCCATACAGTATGTTGTATCTTAGACCCATACAGTATGTTGTATCTTAGACCCATACAGTATGTTGTATCTTAGACCCATACAGTATGTTGTATCTTAGACCCATACAGTATGTTGTATCTTAGACCCATACAGTATGTTGTATCTTAGACCCATACAGTATGTTGTATCTTAGACCCATACAGTATGTTGTTAGACCCATACAGTATGTTATTAGACCCATACAGTATGTTGTATCTCAGACTTTTACAGTATGTTGTATCTTAGACCCATACAGTATGTTGTATCTTAGACCCATACAGTATGTTGTATCTTAGACCCATACAGTATGTTGTATCTCAGACCCATACAGTATGTTGTATCTCAGACCCATACAGTATGTTGTATCTTAGACCCATACCGTATGTTGTATCTTAGACCCATACAGTATTTTGTATGTTGTTAGACCCATACAGTATGTTGTATCCTAGACCCATACAGTATGTTGTATCTTAGATCCATACAGTATGTTGTATCTCAGACCCATACAGTATGTTGTATCTTAGACCCATACAGTATGTTGTATCTCAGACCCATACAGTATGTTGTAGCTTAGACCCATACAGTATGTTGTATCTTAGACCCATACAGTATGTTGTATCTTAGACCCATACAGTATGTTGTATCTTAGACCCATACAGTATGTTGTATCTTAGACCCATACAGTATGTTGTATCTTAGACCCATACAGTATGTTGTTAGACCCATACAGTATGTTGTATCTTAGACCCATACAGTATGTTGTATCTTAGACCCATACAGTATGTTGTATCTTAGACCCATACAGTATGTTGTATCTTAGACCCATACAGTATGTTGTATCTTAGACCCATACAGTATGTTGTATCTTAGACCCATACAGTATGTTGTTAGACCCATACAGTATGTTGTATCTTAGACCCATACAGTATGTTGATAGACCCATACAGTATGTTGTATCTTAGACCCATACAGTATGTTGTATCTTAGACCCATACAGTATGTTGTATCTTAGACCCATACAGTATGTTGTATCTTAGACCCATACAGTATGTTGTTAGACCCATACAGTACGTTGTATCTTAGACCCATACAGTATGTTGTATCTTAGACCCATATAGTATGTTGTATCTTAGACCCATACAGTATGTTGTATCTTAGACCCATACAGTATGTTGTATCTTAGACCCATACAGTATGTTGTATCTTAGACCCATACAGTATGTTGTATCTTAGACCCATACAGTATGTTGTATCTCAGACCCATACAGTATGTTGTATCTTAGACCCATACAGTATGTTGTTAGACCTATACAGTATGTTGTATCTTAGACCCATACAGTAAGTTAAGGCTTAGATCCTATTTTACAGGGTGGTGTCGTGGCTGAAACATTTACTAAAAGTTGAAATGTAAATGTTATTCACCTTTCAAATGGAACCACAAAGATTGTTGGAGGTCCACAGAGAATGTTGACTTGAAAATATGTGTTGTTTTAAATCCGGGACGGGCAGCTCCAGTCCTCGGGGACGGAGTGGTGTCACACTTTCCCCCCATCCCTAGCAAACACAGCTGATTAAACTAAATTCATTCTAAACTGAACATCACGATTAGTTGATTATTGGGGTCAGGTTTATTAGCTGGGATTGGGGCAAAAGTGACACCAATCAGGCCTTTATTAAAACGCTTTTTTTTCAAGAAATAATCAAATAGTTTGACCACCCTGTTTGGAAGCTTTTAAATGATCTCAAACTCAACCGTTAATATTTTCCAGTGATGAAGACGATGGATGATTCATTGCATGGTGGGGTTTGCAAAAAGAGTCAACTTCGAGCACCTTTATTTACATTTACATTTACGTCATTTAGCAGACGCTCTTATCCAGAGCGACTTACAGTTAGTGAATACATATATATATATATTTTTATACTGGCCCCCCGTGGGAATCGAACCCACAACCCTGGCGTTGCAAACGCCATGCTCTATCAACTGAGCTACATCCCTTTATCTCATGAATGTTTTGGCTTTCAGTTACAAAAAGTCACTTTCTTACCACTTCTTCCATAGGCAAACATGTAAGGAAAGCTTTTTTTAAATCAAAAGGGATGCTGTCAAAAATGTATTCAATTCAAATGGATTTACCCAGTGTACAAAGCACTACAGCCACTCTGTGATGACAAGCTCTGCTCTTTTATTGAGGGATCTAGTCTAGGTTAAACCTCATAGGAAGACAGTTTTATCATATGGAGGTTTCATTCAAGTCTCTGTTTAACTAAATACTCTGTTTGTCTTTGGCAGGAGAGAGACCAGACTCTCACTTTGACAGCGGGAAGAGTCCTACAGCGGAACCAGACCCAGAGACGCCCAAACCAGCGAGACAACACCACTGCTTCCAATGTGAAAAGAGATTTTCCCGATCAGGGGACCTCAAAGCTCATGAGAGGACACACACAGGAGAAAAGCCTTTCCAATGTTCCCAGTGTGGAAAGAGTTTTACCATGTTAAATAACCTGAAAAGGCATGAGAGAATACACACAGGAGAAAAGCCATTCCAATGTTCCCATTGTGGAAAGAGTTTTACTCAGATAGGGCACCTAAAAGAGCATGAGCGAAAACACACAAGAGAAAAGCCTTACCACTGCTCCCAATGTAAAAAGAGATTTTCCCGATCAGGGGACCTAAAAGCTCATGAGAGGACACACACAGGAGAAGAGCCTTTCCAATGTTCCCAGTGTGGAAAGATTTTTACCCTGTTAGCTAACCTGAAAAGGCATGAGAGAATACACACAGGAGAAAAACCTTACCACTGCTTCCAATGTGAAAAGCGATTTTCCCGATCAGGTGACCTAAAAGCTCATGAGTGGACACACACAGGAGAAGAGCCTTTCCAATGTTCCCAGTGTAGAAAGCGTTTTACCGTGTTAGCTAACCTGAAAAGGCATGAGCGAATACACACAGGAGAAAAGCCTTATCAATGTTCCCAATGTGGAATGAGTTTTATTCAGTTAGGGAGCCTGAAGGAGCATGAGTGGACACACACAGGAGAAAAGCCTTTCCAATGTTCCCAGTGTGGAAAGAGTTTTATCGTGTTAACTAACCTGAAAAGGCATGAGCGAATACACACAGGAGAAAAGCCATTCCAATGTTCCCATTGTGGAAACGGTTTTACTCAGAGAGGGCATCTAAAAGAGCATGAGAGAATACACACAGGAGAAAAGCCTTACCACTGCTCCCAGTGTAAAAAGAGATTTTCCCGAGTAGGGGACCTAAAAGCTCATGAGAAGACACACACAGGGGAAAAGCCTTTCCAATGTTCCCAGTGTAGAAAGAGTTTTACCGTGTTAGCTACCCTGAAAAGGCATGAGAGAATACACACAGGAGAAAAGCCTTACCACTGCTCCCAGTGTGGAAAGAGTTTTACCTGGTTAAGGAGCCTGAAGGAGCATAAGAGAACACACACGAAAAAAGCCCCACCACTGCTCTCTCTCTGTGTGGAAGGACAATTTCCCAGTCAGAGAACCTGAAATCACACGAGAGAATTGAGTGACTGTGTTCTGATTTATTTTTTAAACTGACAATTTGTGTTTTTGTTTATGCCACATGAAATCATTTTGTTTATATGAATTCTTACTCAAAAATAGGCATATTTTTGTTTTTTCACCTCGAGGCCTGATCATATCTAAAATCAGATTAAATACTATAAAATGTGTATTTTGTTTTGGTTATGAACTTTAATGCATTGGTTACAGGTATAAACCCTCAGTTGTTCATTATATTATTTGGATATTGCTAAATGTAAATTATTATATAGATGAATGGAACTTTTTATTTCTTGATTCTAAACTTGAAACCTATAGACTTTGATTTGATATATAAGATTAGGCTTTTGCTAAATGAATTTGATTGAAATTGATTGGATATATGATTTGGATATTGCAAAATGAATTTGATTACATGATTTGGATATTGCTAAATGTAAATGATGAACTAGATTCATAGCATGTGCATTTCTTGATTCTAACATTGAAACCTTTTGAATTTACTTGTGTTTCATTTAGTTAATTTGTATAGTAAAGTCCTCAAGCTAAAGGTGTATGAAAATGTGATGTTCTGGTAACATTGATAAGTTGTTGACATGAAAAACATTCACTACCTCATGACTGTTCCCATCAGTATTATTCCACCATATCAGAGAGAACTGGTGCTGATTGTAAAAAGGATTTTATTAATGCAGCGTAATTTTATCTGAATAGAAATAAAATCACATGAGAGAATAGTGAGGCTGTGTTCTGACTTTTGTTTTTGACTGAGAATTTAGTGTTTTTGTTCATGGCACATTACATCATATTGTTTACGATTATACCTGTCTATATAAGGTCCCACAGTTGACAATGCATGTCAGAGCAAAAACCAAGCCATGAGGTCGAAGGAGTTGTCCGTAGCGCTCTGAGACAGGATTGTGTCTGGGGAAGGGTACCAAAAAATGTCTGCAATATTGAAGGGTCCCAAGAACACAGTGGCCTCCATCATTCTTAAATGGAAGAAGTTTGGAACCACCAAGACTCTTCCTAGAGCTGGCCGCCCGGCCAAACTGAGCAATCGGGGGAGAAGGGCCTTGGTCAGGGAGGTGACCAAGAACCCGATGGCCACTGACAGAGTTCCAGAGTTCCTCAGTTGGGATGGGAGAACCTTCCAGAAGGACAACAATCTCTGTAGCACTCTACAAATCAGGCCTTTACGGTAGAGTGGCCAGACGGAAACCACTCCTCAGTAAAAGGCACATGACAGCCTGCTTGGAGTTTGCCAAAAGGTACCTAAAGGACTCTCAGACCATGAGAAAGAAGATTCTCTGGTCTGATGAAACCAAGATTGAACTCTTTGGCCTGAACGCCAAGCGTCACGGGTGGCGTAAACCTGGCATCCTCCCTACGGTGAAGCATGGTGGTGGCAGCATCATGCTGTGGGGATGTTTTTCAGTGGTAGAGACTTGTCAGGATCGAGGGAAAGATGAATGGAGAAAAGTACAGATGAAAACCTTCTC
>NW_028156665.1:0-5000 GCF_964263955.1 Coregonus lavaretus
TGTGGAAAAGGTAAAGGGTTCTGAATACTTTTCCAAAGGCACTGTATAGCCTCTTCTATAGAGAATGGTCTTATTATAGTCTCTTCTATAGAGGATGGTCTTATTATAGTCTATTCTATAGAGAATGGTCTTATTATAGTCTATTCTATAGAGAATGGTCTTATAGCCTCTTCTATAGAGGATGGTCTTATTATAGCCTCTTCTATAGAGGATGGTCTTATTATAGTCTCTTCTATAGAGAATGGTCTTATAGCCTCTTCTATAGAGAATGGTCTTATTATAGTCTCTTCTATAGAGAATGGTTTTATTATAGTCTCTTCTATAGAGGATGGTCTTATTATAGCCTCTTCTATAGAGAATGGTCTTATAGCCTCTTCTATAGAGGATGGTCTTATTATAGTCTATTCTATAGAGAATGGTCTTATTATAGTCTCTTCTATAGAGGATGGTCTTATAGCCTCTTCTATAGAGAATGGTCTTATTATAGTCTCTTCTATAGAGGATGGTCTTATTATAGTCTCTTCTATAGAGAATGGTCTTATTATAGTCTCTTCTATAGAGAATGGTCTTATTATAGCCTCTTCTATAGAGCATGGTCTTATTATAGTCTCTTCTATAGAGAATGGTCTTATTATAGTCTCTTCTATAGAGAATGGTCTTATTATAGCCTCTTCTATAGAGCATGGTCTTATTATAGTCTCTTCTATAGAGGATGGTCTTATTATAGTCTCTTCTATAGAGGATGGTCTTATTATAGTCTCTTCTATAGAGGATGGTCTTATTATAGTCTCTTCTATAGAGGATGGTCTTATTATAGTCTCTTCTATAGAGAATGGTCTTATTATAGTCTCTTCTATAGAGGATGGTCTTATAGCCTCTTCTATAGAGGATGGTCTTATTATAGCCTCTTCTATAGAGGATGGTCTTATTATAGTAATTATACGATGTACACACATAATATTAGATTATGATTTCAGTGTGTGATATGGGGGTTAGATACATGTTTATTTCCACATTATAAAGAAGCCATTGTTCCTAAAGATTAGAACTGAAATGTTGATCTGAGCCTTGCTGTAGGAAAATCACGTCAGTGTCCGACTTTTGGCTGTCGCAGACTTCACTCCTCCACAGTTTATAGTTTTATTTATTTGGGTGTATTTTTTTACCGTTATTTTACCAGGTACAGTTGGAAGTTTACATACACCTTAGCCAAAAACATTTAAACTCAGTTTTTCACAATTCCTGACATTTAATCCTAGTGAAAAGGCCTCCTTGTAGCTCAGTTGGTAGAGCATGGTGTTTGCAACGCCAGGGTTGTGGGTTTGATTCCCACGGGGGGCCAGTATGAAAATGTATGCACTCACTAACTGTAAGTCGCTTTGGATAAGAGCATCTGCTAAATGACTAAAATGTGAAAGGTCAGTTAGGATCACCACTTTATTTTAAGAATGTGAAATGTCAGAATAATAGTAGAGAGAATGATTTATTTCAGCTTTAATTCCTTTCATCACATTCCCAGTGGGTCAGAAGTTTACATTCACTCAATTAGTATTTGGTAGCATTGCCTTTAAATTGTTTAACTTGGGTCAAATGTTTCGGGTAGCCTTCCACAAGCTTCCCACAATAACTTGGGTGAATTTTGTCCCATTCCTCCTGACAGAGCTGGTGTAACTGAGTCAGGTTTAATAATAATAATACGCCATTTAGCAGACGCTTTTATCCAAAGCGACTTACAGTCATGCGTGCATATATATTTTTGTGTATGGGTGGTCCCGGGGATCGAACCCACTACCCTGGCGTTACAAGCGATGTGCTTGTAAGCTGAGCTACAGAGGACTTGACATACTTGACATTATGGAGTGTTTGTGTAGATCGATTACAAATCAATACAATTAAATCTATTTCAATCCCATTTTGTCATGCAACAAAATGTGAAAAAAGTTGAAGGGGGAGTTTCTATAGGCTACTTTCTGTCCCACTAACACTAACACTAAATAATATAAAAGGTGAAATATTAACTTTGTAAAGTGGTGTGATTGTGATAACGTACAGGAACTCAAGTCCTTTTGTTCACCCAACCTAGAATACCTCACAATCAAATGCCGACCGTATTACCTCCCAAGATAATTATCTTCGGTCATGGTCACAGCCGTGTATATTCCCCCTCAAGCCGTGAGCTGCATTGTGTTGTAGAATGAGGACTTGAACAGGCAGGTCAATACTGTATTGTTGCTGGTTAAATAGGAGAGAGCGGTTCTATTTGTGTGTGTGTGTGTGTGTGTGTGTGTGTGTGTGTGTGTGTGTGTGTGTGTGTGTGTGTGTGTGTGTGTGTGTGTGTGTGTGTGTGTGTGTGTGTGTGTGTGTGTGTGTGTGTGGAGTACAGTCAGAGTAGAATTTCTATGGGGTAGAGTACCATGATAAGTATTTATTTCTATGGAGTAGAGTACCATGATAAGTATTTATTTATATGGGGTAGAGTACCATGATAAGTATGTATTTCTATGGGGTAGAGTACCATGATAAGTATTTCTTTCTATGGGGTAGAGTTCCATGATAAGTATTTATTTATATGGGGTAGAGTTCCATGATAAGTATTTATTTATATGGGGTAGAGTACCATGATAAGTATTTATTTCTATGGGGTAGAGTTCCATGATAAGTATTTATTTATATGGGGTAGAGTTCCATGATAAGTATTTATTTATATGGGGTAGAGTTCCATGATAAGTATTTATTTCTATGGGATAGAGTACCATGATAAGTATGTATTTCTATGGGGTAGAGTTCCATGATAAGTATTTATTTCTATGGGGTAGAGTTCCATGATAAGTATTTATTTATATGGGGTAGAGTTCCATGATAAGTATTTATTTATATGGGGTAGAGTTCCATGATAAGTATTTATTTCTATGGGATAGAGTACCATGATGAGGCTCACCACACATTCACTGCTTAATCTGGTCTGGCCCCCTGTTCCAATCTATTTTCAATGTGCACAAAATATCTGTTTGTCTGAGTATAGGGTAGTTTTGTTCCTGACTGTATTGAGTTGAATTGGCCTGAAGGAGGCCCAAAAAGCGTCCAGTCCAAAGACAACCCAAATGTACATTATCTGCTGCACAAAATAGCATTTTTTTTGTCCCAGAATCGTGTGGTTCTGGAGGAAGTCCTGAAAGCAAGTTGTTTCTTGAGGCAAACAAACTCTATTATTGCTGTAATGCCTTCTCCACCCCAGGATTCAATGACTAATTGACCATCATCGGGCCCGCTGATTGATGTATCTGCCTTCACAAGACTAAGCCTTGCCAAATGAATTAGATGGTAAATGGTATGGATCGAATTGCTTGGCTCGAATTGGGAGGAAAAAGTTTTAAATGAATGTAACTTCTCTCTCTCTTTACCACAGTCTTTTCTACCCAATCCTTCAATGTCTTTCCAGGTATGAGTCATCTCTAACATCTAACATCTGTTTCAACTAATATCTCTCTGTTGTTAGTCTGTTCTTTTCTCATTAACAGAAGGCAGAGAAGCGTAAGGAGACGTTGAGCAACACTAAAGTAGGACATTATAATTATTGATTCATTGATTATTGATTCGTTGTTGATTTGTTGTTGTTTGTCTTGTGTTCTCCTAAACAGGAAGCTGGCTAAGAAGCGTAAGGAGACGTTGAGCAGTGCTCGGCAGGAGATGACAGTGATGGTGAACTCCATGGACAGGAGTTATGCGGAGCAGGGGACAAACTGTGACGAGGCCTTGTCCTTCATGGACACACATAACCACACCCTCAACACTAGGAGCGAGTGCACCCTCACACTCAATGGGAGAAGTAAGTTGTACTGGAAAAATACATACCTTCAGACTTTGATTGGCCTTTTTTTTCCCCTTCTGAAATCAATAGTATTGATCAAATATCTTATCCCTATACTGTAGTATGCTTTGACTCCAGCCACTCAAGTCATAGACTGTTCTCTCTCTGCTACCGCACAACAAGCGGTACTGATGCACCAAGTCTGGAACCAACAGGACCCTGAACAGCTTCTACCCGCAAGTCATAAGACTGCTAAATAGTTAGTTAACACTAGAACCGCTAAAGACCAACAGGCATTGACATTAGATTTTCTGAAATGTAAAAAATCAGCCCCCCCAAAAAATCTAAGTTCTGCTCCTTCCTTGACTTTTCCTAAATGTTTGTATTTTACATTGCTCATTTGTTAGAATGTTGAAGTCACATTCAGAAAAGTATTTAGAGCCTTTTTACCTGTATTTCTTTCACACCTATCCCCAAAGTAAAACCATTGAAATGATTGCATGTTGCATTTATATTTTTTGTTCAGTATAGTTATAATAAATAAAACAGTCCCATAACAGCTTCTTTTTACAAAGTGTAAATAGAAGCTGTTATGGGACTGTTTTATTTACCATAACTTTACTGACAATAACTATACTGAACAAAAAATATAAATGCAACATGCAATAATTTCAATGGTTTTACTGAGTTACAGATCATATAAGGAAGTCAGTCAATTTAAATAAATTCATTAGGGCCTAATCTATTGATTTCACATGAGTGGGCAGGGGCGCAGCCATGGGTGGTCCTGGGAGGGCATAGGCCCACCCACTTGGGCACCAGGTCCACCCACTGTGGAGCCAGGCCCAGCCAATCAGAATGAGTTTTACCCCACAAGAGGGCTTTATTACAGACCAAAATACTCCTCAGTTTCATCAGCTGTCCGGATGGCTGGTCTCAGACGATCCTGCAGGTGAAGAAGTCGGATGTGGAGGTCCTGGGCTGGCGTGGTTACACGTGGTCTGCGGTTGTGAGGCCGGTTGGACATACTGCCAAATTCTGTAAAATGACGTTGGAGGTGGCTTATAGTAGAGAAATTAACATTACATTAACTGGTAACAGCTCTGGTGGACATTCCTGCAGTCAGCATGCCAATTGCACGCACCCTCAAAACTTGATACATCTGTGGCATTGCGTTGTGTGACAAAACTGC
>NW_028156665.1:7500-12500 GCF_964263955.1 Coregonus lavaretus
AGGCAGTACATGCAGCCTTTGTTTTTAGTCTAGGAGACTGTCAATGTCTGTAGTCCATTAGGGCACTATAAAATCCCTTCAATGTTTTGCCTGATTCCGTTAATTCCCAAGTTCCCTTTTCTCCGTTTAGATTTCCCCGTTGACCGTTTGTCCCTGTTTTGGCAGGTTTTCGCTCTCAAAAGTACACCTTTTTAATAGCAAAACAGCACAATTGGATGTTCTATGTCCACAACAATGTTTAAACCCTATCAGGTGACCATTTTTGAGGTCTGGGAAAAATGTAAGACATTTAGATTTTGGGGTGTAGTTACCCTTAAATGCAAGCGTGCACCAGGAAGAGACCTTTGTTTGGTTAAGCGGTGTTGCTGTAGATCAAATGGCCACTGGAGTGATGCAAATGATCACGGTATAATTCTGCCAGGCAGGCTACTTTGTAGTTAACATTTACTTGCGAAGGTTTTGGGGGAAAGCCATTCCTTCCCTACCAGAAGAAGGTTATCATTAGCATCATCGCTAACGGCTACACAAAGTGTAGACATACTCGCGCACCGCACACATGCACACAGACAGGGGCATTCCTGTGCCCTTTCAGAAAGTTGATGGAAATACCAATCACTGATGCATTTTGTTCATGTCTTATGATTGACTTGGGCAAATGAATGCGTTTTCTAACAAGTTGAATAGATTTAGTTGATTTCCTACTAAGTTCAATAAATGTTTGAATATTGTTGAATTTCGGTTTAATGTCTGGATTCCGTGATTCGGTCCGCAACGCCTATTTTATAGGGCCCTAGTCCATGAACTTGTCATAAATCAACATAGGATATGCCCCCCCCCCCCCCCACAGGACTCAAATATATATATATATATATATATATATATATATATATCTTGGAAATGTAAGCAAGGTTTGAGCTTCTTCAGTCTGTGTCATAAAGTGGAGACTTTTCTGTGTCTCTTTCAGAGTGAGTGACACATTGACTTTATATAGTGTACCAAGAGTTGTTCCCTCGCTTAAGGCCATACCAGCCTGAATACACACATCCTGATTGGAGAAGTGACGACAGGTGCGAGTTTTGAGCTGTGAGTGAGTGTTTGCTGAAGAGTGTTTGCGTGAGAGCTATTTTTGTTAAGTATTTGGATTTCGAAATATATTTTTTGTTTTAGTCTTCCCCCCTTGCAGTTTTGCTGCTTGGGGGAGAGTTTTTTGTTTGAAGCACTATGATGGACAACATGGAAATGACAAACGGAATGGACAAAGACAACGAAAGGGCGCAACGGAAGAAAAATGAAGATAAAGAAGGAATGAAATATGGCAAAGAATACACGGTGGCAATTGAGTTGGAAGGAGAAGACAAAGTGACGACAATGGAACTACTACGAGCAATTAAGGAGGTGTGTGGAGAGGTGGTGGGATGCCGAATGAAAGGAGAAAAGAAGTATGAAATTACGATGAGAAACGGAGAAGGAAAAGAACGTTTAATGGATGGAATACGGATAAAGGACACCAGGATTTTGGCGAGAGATGTTAATGTGAAGGAATTGGTGGTGTCTTTTATGAATCTCCCAGTATATGTAGAAGATGATGTGATACTGGGAGAGTTTGGCCAGGAACGGAGGTGGTTGATGGGACACGTTTTTGCAGAGTCAAGTTCACAGAAAAAGTGACATCATTGCCTTACTCTACAAGAATTGAGACGTTGGAGGGAGCAGAATATTTTAGGGTCCTTCATGACAAACAGGTCAGAGTGTGTCGGTTGTGTATTCAACCCGGGCACATAGTTAAAGACTGCCCTGAATTTAAGTGTTTCAAATGTGGCAAGCAAGGACACTATGCGAGAGAATGTGTCGGAGAGAAGGAAAGGAATTTCTGTGGTGGATGCAGAAAGAGATTGGCGGAGTGCAACTGTGGAGAGGGTATGGCTGAAGAGGGGAGTCAAGCACTATTCGAGGAAGCAGTTGTATTGTCGCAAGAAGGAGAAGAAGATGGAGGAGAGGACGTGGTGGCGAGTGGAGAGACGGAGGAAGGAAGAAGGGAGAAGGACCAGAAGATGAATGAAATTGGGAGTAGTATGGACTCAGAAATAAGAAGAGGGAGTTTTCAGGAGGAGGGGGGGGGTGGACTGGGGGGAAGCACGGGGGACTCACAGGTTTTGGGGGATAGCACAGTACTAACAAGTACCTCGGGGGGTGAAGAAATGGAGAGGGGTTCGAGTTTGAGAACAATAACAGAAACGACAACGACGGCTATACATGAGACGGAGATGAACACGGGGAGCACAACGATGACAATACCAGAGACGGAGATGAACATGGGGAGCACAACGGATGAGGGTGACAAGAAGTTGAGTTGGCTGGATAACATGGACTTGGAGGAGATATCGGACACGGATGATGGAGAAAAGAGTGAAAGAACGAGGGAAGGATACAGGAAGAGGAAAGCGGGGGGAAGATGGAGAGGGAAAGGGGGGAAGAGGAAAGAAACTGGATAACAGGAATAGGATAATGAAATTATATTTTACTATTTTATTATTTATTAGAATGGTAAATATAATGTCAATAAATGCAAATGGTTTGAGAACTATGGGAAAATTTAATAGAATAGTACAAATGAAGAATTCAGATATTTTATGTATTCAAGAGACGCACTGGGATAATGCATGTGTTTTAGGAGTTAAAAAAATATGGAGGGATTTTATTTATGTTAACAATGGCAGGGGAAATTCAAGTGGGGTTGCAATTTTATTAAGGAAGGATGTAGTAGAAAATGTGAAGAAGATATATAATGATAATAATGGGAGGATTTTAATTTTGGATTTTGAATATATGAATAGGGTTTTTAGGATTATAAATATTTATGCGCCGAATATTGAGATAGAGCGAAAGAATTAATTTTTAGAATTAGGGAAATGGTGCAAGGGTAACTGTATTTTAGTAGGGGATTTTAATGTAAAAATGAATAGATTAGATATGAAAAGGGGAGCTATTTTTAGAAATGACGTATCTAGGGGGGTCTTAAGGAAGATTATGTTTGAAAACAGTTTGATTGATATATGGAGGGAGGAGAATCCGAACAAGAGAGGAATTTCTAGAAGGCAGGTGGTTTTAGGGGAGTTGAAACAGACGCGAATAGATCTGGTTTTAGTAAATGAGGGTTTAAGGAATTTTATGAAAGAAATTAAGTATGTTTTTACAGCTTTTAGTGATCATGCGGCGGTGGTATTTTCTTGTGGAGTAAGGACACATACTAAATCTGGTGGGATGTGGTGTTTAAATAATAGCTTGCTAGAGGAGGAAAATTATATTGAGATGATATCAGAATGTATTGGGGAGGCCAAAAGACAACAGTTAATGGAGGTGAATATGGGGTTGTGGTGGGAGGAGCTGAAAACCAAATGTAAGGAATTGACTATAAAATATGCTGTTAAGAGGAATTATTTTTTGAAAAAGAAGGAGAGGGAACTACGTAAGAAGGTTAAACATGAACTTGAGTGTATAGAAAAGGATGAAGGTCATGGGGTGGAGGATTATTTACTGGCTAAGGATGCACTTGATGAATATGAGAAGAAGAAATGTAATGCGGCGATTGTAAGGAGTAGAGTGCAATATGCGATAGAGGGGGAAAGGTGTACTTCATTTTTCTTGAATTTAGAAAAAAGAAGACAAGAGAAGATTTATATTACGGAGTTAATTAATGAAAAAGGGGAAAAGGTTAATGATTTGGTTGGGATTCTGGATACGGTCGAGAGATATTATGAATGCTTATTTAAAAAAGAAGAGGTTAATGATTCCTGTATGGATAAGGTGCTTGAACACGTGGATACTAAGTTAACAGAAGGGGAAAAAAACATGTGTGAGGAAGATATGAGTCTAACTGACATTAAGGAGGCCATATTAGATGCTAATTGCAATAGGAGTCCGGGGTCTGATGGCCTAACTGCGGAATTTTATAAATCTTTTGCAGATTTGTTGGCTCCAATTTTAAGAAAACTGTATGAATATATTGAAAAGACTCAAGTGGTGCCAGAGTCGCTGGCCACAGGAGTTTTAACCATACTGTATAAAAATAAAGGGAGTCGTGTAAATTTGGATAATTATCGACCGTTGACACTTTTAAATTGTGATTATAAGATCTTAGCCAAGGTCTTAGCTAATAGAGTTAAAAAAGTTATGGGAGGAGTAATAGCAGAGACACAAGGATATAGTGTACCAGGGAGGGATATTTCTGACACAGTGGGAACAATAAGGGATGTGATAAAGCATATGGGGGAGGAAGGGGGGTTTGTGATGAGTTTGGATCTAAATAAGGCTTTTGATAGAGTTGATCATTCCTTTTTACTGCGTACACTTGGGAAATTTGGGTTTGGTGAAAGAATGATAGGTTGGATTAGATTACTGAATGGATATGCAAGGAGCAGAGTAAAATGTAATGGGATTTTAACAGATTCTTTTCCTCTGGAGAGATCTGTTAGGCAGGGATGTCCGTTATCAGCTGCTCTTTATAGTTTATCGGTGGAGCCGCTTGCAGCAATGATTAAAGCAAACAAATTAATTCGAGGTATACGGATACCGGATGGGGGGGAGAGTGTTATACAGCAATATGCGGATGATACTACATGTACTGTGATAGATGTTGAAAGTGTGAAGAATGTAATGGAGTGTTTTGAGGTATATGGCAAGGCATCAGGGGCAAAACTTAATGTTGAAAAATCTGAAATAATGTATGTGGGGATAGATGAAAAAGTGGACTGTGGATTCCCTTTCAAAAAGGCTGAAGGTTATATAAAGACTTTAGGGGTGGTTTTGGGGGTGGATAAAGAAGGGACGAGAGATGAGACATGGACTGGGGTTTTGAATAAAATAAAACATACTCTATCCTATTGGAAGGCAAGAAAACTGTTCTTGAGGGGGAAGGTGGTGGTGATTAATTCTTTGGTGGCATCCAAATGTATCTATGTTCTAGGTTCGTTGGATATGCCACAATGGGTGTTAAAAGAATT
>NW_028156665.1:15000-17500 GCF_964263955.1 Coregonus lavaretus
CTAAGCAGGATTGGGCATGGTTAGTACTTGGATCGGAGAAAGCCTGGGAATACCATGTGCTGTAAGCTTTTTGTTCCACTAGAGAGTGCTCTTGTGTCATGGAGCAACTGCCTTTTATTTATCACCCTAATAATATCATGTATTTTTATTGGACTAAATGCAGTTTGTATGTACTGTCCTAACCTGATCAAATTAAATAATAGACAGTGCATTTTCCTGAAAATATAGGCAGTACATTCAGCCTTTGTTTTTCGTCTGTTCATTATGTTGCATGGAAATATGAATCATTGATAAAAAAAATTCATGTCTTTATATAGTGTACCAAGAGTTTTCCTGCGCTTACCGCAGTACCGTCCTTAATATGCCTGATCTCGTCAGATTTTGGAAGCTAAGCAGGATCGGGCCTGGTTAGTACTTGGATGGGAGACTGCCTGGGAATACCAGGTGCTGCAAGCTTTTTGTTCCACTAGAGAGTGCTCTTGTGTCATGGAGCAACTGCCTTTTATTTATCACCATAATAATATTATGTATTTTATTGGACTAAATGCAGTTTGTATGTGCTGCCCTGCCCTGCCCTGATCAATTTAAATAATAGACAGTGCGTTTCCCTCAAAATATATGTGTCATGGAGCAACTTCCTTTTATTTATCACCCTAATAATATCATGTATTTTTATTGGACTAAATGCAGTTTGTATGTGCTGCCCTGCTCTGATCAATTTAAATAATAGACAGTGTGTTTCCCTCAAAATATAGGCAGTACATTCAGTCTTTGTTTTTAGTCGGTTCATTAAGTTGCATGGAAATTCGAATCACTGGTAAATTTTGTTCATGTCTTTATATAGTGAACCAAGAGTTGTTCACTCGCTTACGGACATACCAGACTGAATACACCCGATGTCGTCTGATCTCGGAAGCTAAACAGGATTGGGCCTGGTTAGTACTTGGATGGGAGACCGCCTGGGAATACCATGTGCTGTAAATTTTTTGTTCCACTAGAGAGTGCTCTTGTGTCATGGAGCAACTGCCTTTTATTTATCACCCTATTAATATCATGAATTTTTATTGGACTAAATGCAGTTTTATTTGCTGCCCTGCCCTGCCCTGATCAATTTAAATAATAGACAGTGCGTTTCCCTCAAAATATATGTGTCATGGAGCAACTGCCTTTTATTTATCACCCTAATAATATCATGTATTTTTATTGGACTAAATGCAGTTTGTATGTGCTGCCCTGCCCTGGTCAAATTAAATAATAGACAAAGCGTTTCCCTCAAAATATAGGCAGCACATTCAGCCGTTGTTTTTAGTCGGTTCATTAAGTTTCACGGAAATTCGAATCACTGGTAAATTTTGTTCATGTCTTTATATATTGTACCAAGAGTAGTTCCTTCGCTTACGGCCATACCATCCTGAATATGCCTGATCTCGTCTGATCTTGGAAGCTAAGCAGGATTGGGCCTGGTTAGAACTTGGATGGGACACTGCCTGGGAAACCGTCTGGGAATATCAGGTGCTGAAAGCTTTTTGTTCGACTAGAGAGTGCTCTTGTGTCATGGAGCAACTGCCTTTTATTTATCACCCTAATAATATCCTGTATTTTTATTGGACTAAATGCAGTTTGTATGTGCTGCCCTGCCCTGATCAATTTAAATAATAGACAGTGCGTTTCCCTCAAAATATATGTCTCATAGAGCAACTGCCTTTTATTTATCACCCTAATAATATCATGTATTTTTATTGGACTAAATGCAGTTTGTATGTGCTGTCCTAATCTGATCAAATTAAATAATAGACAGTGCGTTTCCCTGAAAATATAGGCAGTACATTCAGCCTTTGTTTTTAGTTGGTTCATTAAGTTGCATGGAAATACGAATCACTGATACATTTTGTTTATGTCTTTATATAGTGTACCAAGAGTTGCTTCTGCGCTTACGGCCATACCAGCCTGAATATGCCTGATCTCGTCCGATCTCGGAAGCTAAGCATGATAGGGCCTGGTTAGTACTTGGATGGGAGACCGCCTGGGAATACCAGGTGCTGTAAGCTTTTTGTTCCACTAGAGAGTAATCTTGTGTCATGGAGCAACTGCCTTTTACATTTTACATTTACATTTTTAGTCATTTAGCAGACGCTCTTATCCAGAGCGACTTACAGTTAGTGAATAAATATATATATTTTTTATACTGGCCCCCCGTGGGAATCAAACCCACAACCCTGGCGTTGCAAACACCATGCTCTATCAACAGAGCTACATCCCTGCCGGCCATTCCCTCCCCTACCCTGGACGACGCTGGGACAATTGTGCGCCGCCCATGAGTCTCCCGGTCGCGGCCGGCTGCGACAGAGCCTGGATACGAACCAGGATCTCTAGTGGCACAGTTAGCACTGCGATGCAGTGCCTTAGACCACTGCGCCATGTAATTGTATTGGACTAAATGCAGTTTGTATGTGCTGCCTTGCCCTGCCCTGATCAATTTAAAAAATAGACAGTGTGTTTC
>NW_028156665.1:20000-37828 GCF_964263955.1 Coregonus lavaretus
ACTCGCTTACGGACATACCAGACTGAATACACCCGATGTCGTCTGATCTCGGAAGCTAAACAGGATTGGGCCTGGTTAGTACTTGGATGGGAGACCGCCTGGGAATACCATGTGCTGTAAATTTTTTGTTCCACTAGAGAGTGCTCTTGTGTCATGGAGCAACTGCCTTTTATTTATCACCCTATTAATATCATGAATTTTTATTGGACTAAATGCAGTTTTATTTGCTGCCCTGCCCTGCCCTGATCAATTTAAATAATAGACAGTGCGTTTCCCTCAAAATATATGTGTCATGGAGCAACTGCCTTTTATTTATCACCCTAATAATATCATGTATTTTTATTGGACTAAATGCAGTTTGTATGTGCTGCCCTGCTGTGACACTCTGGCTCTAGGACTTTTGTATGTGAGCTAGAGTGTATGTTGTTGTTGGGGATTTGGGTGTTTTTCTATGTTGGTAGTTCTGTTGGGTGTGTTTCTATGTTTGCAGGTCTATGGGTTATATTTCTAGGTTGTGTGTTGTAGTCAATGACTCCCAATCGGAGGTAACGAGTGTCAGCTGTCGGCTCGTTATCTCTGATTGGGAGCCATATTTAAACTGTCAGTTTTCACCTTGTGTTTGTGGGTTTTTGTTTCCATTGTTTTCCGTGTCAGTCGGTGTTTGTTGGACTTCACGATTCGTCTTTTGTTTTGTAGTTACGTGCTTCTTTATTAAAAATCATGTTCACTCGCAACGCTGCGCTTTGGTCCGCTTCCTCATTAGTAGACGATCGTGACAGAAAAACCCACCATCAAAGGACCAAGCAGCGCGTCCAGGAGCAAAGGGTCTGGACATGGGAGGAACTGTTGGACGGTAAAGGGTCCTGGACTTGGGAGGAGATCCTAGATGGTATGGATCGCCGACCATGGAACGAGACGGTGGAGAGGCGACGGCGAGAGGAGCAACGGCGTCGGCAGAGCCAACGTTGGAAGGACGAGAGGCAACCCCAAGAAATTTTTTGGGGGGGGCACATGGCTTGGGCGACTGAGCAGCAGGAGGCTGCCACAAGGCAGAGTCAGAAGGCTGCCAGGTTAAGGGGGCTGACGGAGGCAGAGAAGGGACGGATTCAGTGGGCTACCAGGTCAAGGGGGCTACTGGGTAAAGCAGGGAAGGAAAGTGTTGAGGCACGGCGTGAGGTACTGGGGTGTGTAACCAGTTCGGTCCGGCCCGTTCCTAGTCCCGAGGTGCAGCCAGTAGTGTGTGTTCCCCGTACGGTACGGCCTGTTCCGGTCCCTCGCACTAAGTGTACGGTGCGCGTCGCCAGCCCGGTTCGACCTGATCCTGCCTTCCGCACCAAGTGTACGGTGCGCGTCGCCAGCCCAGCCCGGCCTGTCCCTGCGCCACGTAGGATGCCTACGGTGTGCGTCGCCAGCCCAGCCCGGCCTGTTCCTGCGCCACGTAGGATGCCTACGGTGTGCGTCGTCAGCCCAGCCCGGCCTGTCCCTGCGCCACGTAGGATGCCTACGGTGTGCGTCGCCAGCCCAGCCCGGCCTGTTCCTGTGCCACGTAGGAAGCCTACGGTGTGCGTCGTCAGCCCAGCCCGGCCTGTCCCTGCGCCACGTACTAAGCCTCCTGTGTGTCCCCAGAGTCCTGTGCGTCCTGTTGCTTCTCCCCGCACTAGCCCTGAGATGCGTGTCCTCAGCCCGGTACCTCCAGTTCCGGTACCACGCATCAGGCCTATGGTGCGCCTCAGATGGCCAGAGTCTGCCATCTGCCCAACGGCGCCTGTACTGCCCGTCTGCCCAACGGCACCTGAACTGCCCGTCTACCCAACGGCGCCTGAACTGCCTGTCTGCCCAACGCCGTCTGAACTGTCCGTCTGCCAAGCGCTGCATGAGCCTTCCGCCAGACAGGATCAGCCAGAGCCTTCCGCCAGACAGGATCAGCCAGAGCCTTCTGCGAGACAGGATCAGCCAGAGCCTTTCGCCAGACAGGATCAGCCAGAGCCTTCCGCCAGCCATGAGCAGCCAGATCCGTCAGCCAGCCATGAGCAGCCAGATCCGTCAGCCAGCCATGAGCAGCCAGATCCGTCCGCCAGCCATGAGCAGCCAGATCCGTCAGCCAGCCATGAGCAGCCAGATCCGTCAGCCAGCCATGAGCAGCCAGATCCGTCAGCCAGCCATGAGCAGCCAGATCCGTCAGCCAGCCATGAGCAGCCAGATCCGTCAGCCAGCCATGAGCCGTCCAGCCAGGATCCGCCAGAGCCGTCCAGCCGGGATCCGCCAGAGCCGTCCAGCCGGGATCCGCCAGAGCCGTCCAGCCGGGATCCGCCAGAGCCGTCCAGCCGGGATCCGCCAGAGCCGTCCAGCCGGGATCCGCCAGTGCCGTCCAGCCGGGATCCGCCAGAGCCGTCCAGCCGGGATCCGCCAGAGCCGTCCAGCCGGGATCCGCCAGAGCCGTCCAGCCGGGATCCGCCAGAGCCGTCCAGCCGGGATCCGCCAGAGCCGTCCAGCCGGGATCCGCCAGAGCCGTCCAGCCGGGATCCGCCAGAGCCAGCCAGCCAGGATCCGCCAGAGCCAGCCAGCCAGGATCCGCCATTGAGTCCGGTGCTGCCCCTTAGCTCGGTGTTGCTCCGTATCCTGGTGCTGTCCCTTATCCTGGTGCTGTCCCTTATCCTGGTGCTGCTCCTTAGTCCGGTGCTGCCCCTTAGCCTGGTACTGCCCCTTAGTCCGGTACTGCCCCTTAGTCCGGTACTGCCCCTTAGTCCGGTGCTGCCCCTTAGTCCGGTGCCGCCCCTTAACCCAGTGGGGTTTAGTTGGGGGGTGGTAATGTGGAGGAGGCTAGGGAGGCTGGTGACTAAGGTGGGGTGGGGACCACGACCAGGGGCAGAACCGCCACCGTGGACAGACGCCCACCCAGACCCTCCCCTAGACTGTGGGTTGGTGCGCCCGGAGTTCGCACCTTTAGGGGGGGGTACTGTGACACTCTGGCTCTAGGACTTTTGTATGTGAGCTAGAGTGTATGTTGTTGTTGGGGATTTGGGTGTTTTTCTATGTTGGTAGTTCTGTTGGGTGTGTTTCTATGTTTGCAGGTCTATGGGTTATATTTCTAGGTTGTGTGTTGTAGTCAATGACTCCCAATCGGAGGTAACGAGTGTCAGCTGTCGGCTCGTTATCTCTGATTGGGAGCCATATTTAAACTGTCAGTTTTCACCTTGTGTTTGTGGGTTTTTGTTTCCATTGTTTTCCGTGTCAGTCGGTGTTTGTTGGACTTCACGATTCGTCTTTTGTTTTGTAGTTACGTGCTTCTTTATTAAAAATCATGTTCACTCGCAACGCTGCGCTTTGGTCCGCTTCCTCATTAGTAGACGATCGTGACACCTGCCCTGGTCAAATTAAATAATAGACAAAGCGTTTCCCTCAAAATATAGGCAGCACATTCAGCCGTTGTTTTTAGTCGGTTCATTAAGTTTCACGGAAATTCGAATCACTGGTAAATTTTGTTCATGTCTTTATATATTGTACCAAGAGTAGTTCCTTCGCTTACGGCCATACCATCCTGAATATGCCTGATCTCGTCTGATCTTGGAAGCTAAGCAGGATTGGGCCTGGTTAGAACTTGGATGGGACACTGCCTGGGAAACCGTCTGGGAATATCAGGTGCTGAAAGCTTTTTGTTCGACTAGAGAGTGCTCTTGTGTCATGGAGCAACTGCCTTTTATTTATCACCCTAATAATATCCTGTATTTTTATTGGACTAAATGCAGTTTGTATGTGCTGCCCTGCCCTGATCAATTTAAATAATAGACAGTGCGTTTCCCTCAAAATATATGTCTCATAGAGCAACTGCCTTTTATTTATCACCCTAATAATATCATGTATTTTTATTGGACTAAATGCAGTTTGTATGTGCTGTCCTAATCTGATCAAATTAAATAATAGACAGTGCGTTTCCCTGAAAATATAGGCAGTACATTCAGCCTTTGTTTTTAGTTGGTTCATTAAGTTGCATGGAAATACGAATCACTGATACATTTTGTTTATGTCTTTATATAGTGTACCAAGAGTTGCTTCTGCGCTTACGGCCATACCAGCCTGAATATGCCTGATCTCGTCCGATCTCGGAAGCTAAGCATGATAGGGCCTGGTTAGTACTTGGATGGGAGACCGCCTGGGAATACCAGGTGCTGTAAGCTTTTTGTTCCACTAGAGAGTACTCTTGTGTCATGGAGCAACTGCCTTTTACATTTTACATTTACATTTTTAGTCATTTAGCAGACGCTCTTATCCAGAGCGACTTACAGTTAGTGAATAAATATATATATTTTTTATACTGGCCCCCCGTGGGAATCAAACCCACAACCCTGGCGTTGCAAACACCATGCTCTATCAACAGAGCTACATCCCTGCCGGCCATTCCCTCCCCTACCCTGGACGACGCTGGGACAATTGTGCGCCGCCCATGAGTCTCCCGGTCGCGGCCGGCTGCGACAGAGCCTGGATACGAACCAGGATCTCTAGTGGCACAGTTAGCACTGCGATGCAGTGCCTTAGACCACTGCGCCATGTAATTGTATTGGACTAAATGCAGTTTGTATGTGCTGCCTTGCCCTGCCCTGATCAATTTAAAAAATAGACAGTGTGTTTCCCTCAAAATATATGTGTCATGGATCAACTGCCTTTTATTTATCACCCTAATAATATCATGTATTTTTATTGGACTAAATGCAGTTTGTATGTGCTGCCCTGGTCAAATTAAATAACAGACAAAGCGTTTCCCTCAAAATGTAGGCAGTACATTCAGCCTTTGTTTTTAGTCGGTTCATTAAGATGCACGGAAATTCGAATCACTGGTAAATTTTGTTCATGTCTTTATATAGTGTACCAAGAGTTGTTCACTTGCTTACGGCCATACATTTACATTACATTTACGTCATTTAGCAGACACTATTATCCAGAGCGACATACAAATTGGTGCATTCACCCTATAGCCAGTGTGATAACCACTTTACAATTATTATTATTATTATTATAATTTTTTTTTTAAATTTGGGGGGGGGGGGGGTTGAAGGATTACTTTATCCTATCCCAGGTATTCCTTAAAGATGTGGGGTTTCAAATGTCTCCGGAAGGTGGTGAGTGACACCGCTGTCCTGGCGTCGTGAGGGAGCTTGTTCCACCATTGGGGTGCCAGAGCAGCGAACAGTTTTGACTGGGCTGAGCAGGAACTATGCTTCCGCAGAGGAAGGGGAGCCAGCAGGCCAGAGGTGGATGAACGCAATGCCCTCGTTTGGGTGTAGGGACTGATCAGAGCCTGAAGGTACGGAGGTGCCGTTCCCCTCACAGCTCCATAGGCAAGCACCATGGTCTTGTAACAGATGCGAGCTTCAACTGGAAGCCAGTGGAGTGTGCGGAGGAGCGGGGTGACGTGAGAGAACTTGGGAAGGTTGAACACCAGACGGGCTGCGGCATTCTGGATGAGTTGTAGGGGTTTAATGGCACAGGCAGGGAGCCCAGCCAAATGCGAGTTGCAGTAATCCAGACGGGAGATGACAAGTGCCTGGATTAGGACCTGTGCCGCTTCCTGTGTAAGGCAGGGTCGTACTCTCCGAATGTTGTAGAGCATGAACCTGCAGGATCGGGTCACCTCCTTGATGTTAGCGGAGAACGACAGGGTGTTGTCCAGGGTCACGCCAAGGCTCTTCGCACTCTGGGAGGAGGACACAACGGAGTTGTCAACCGTGATGGCGAGATCATGGAACGGGCAGTCCTTCCCCGGGAGGAAGAGCAGCTCCGTCTTGCCAGGGTTCAGCTTGAGGTGGTGATCCGTCATCCATACTGATATGTCTGCCAGACATGCAGAGATGCGATTCGCCACCTGGTTATCAGAAGGGGGAAAGGAGAAGATTAGTTGTGTATCGTCAGCGTAGCAATGATAGGAGAGGCCATGTGAGGATATGACAGAGCCAAGTGACTTGGTGTATAGGGAGAATAGGAGAGGGCCTAGAACTGAGCCCTGGGGGACACCAGTGGTGAGAGCACGTGGTGCGGAGACAGCTTCTCACCACGCAACTTGGTAGGAGCGACCGGTCAGGTAGGACGCAATCCAGGAGTGAGCCGCACCGGAGATACCCAGCTCGGAGAGTGTGGAGAGGAGGATCTGATGGTTCACAGTATCAAAGGCAGCAGACAGGTCTAGAAGGACAAGAGCAGAGGAGAGAGAGTTAGCTTTAGCAATGCGGAGAGCCTCCGTGACACAGAGAAGAGCAGTCTCAGTTGAATGACCAGTCCTGAAACCTGACTGGTTTGGATCAAGAAGGTCATTCTGAGAGAGAAAGCAAGAGAGTTGGCTAAAGATGGCACGCTCAATAGTTTTGGAAAGAAAAGAAAGAAGGGATACTGGTCTGTAGTTGTTGACATCAGTGGGATCGAGTGTTGGTTTTTTGAGAAGGGGTGCAACTCTCGCTCTCTTGAAGACGGAAGGGACATAGCCAGCGGTCAAGGATGAGTTGATCAGCGAGGTGAGGTAGGGGAGAAGGTCACCGGAGATGGTCTGGAGAAGAGAGGAGGGGATGGGGTCAAGCGGGCAGGTTGTTGGGCGGCCTGCAGTCACAAGTCGCAAAATTTTATCTGGAGAGAGAGGGGAGAAAGAAGTCAAAGCATAGGGTAGGGCAGTGTGAGCAGGACCAGCAGTGTCATTAGACTTAACAAACGAGGATCGGATGTCGTCAACCTTCTTTTCAAAGTGGTTGACGAAGTCATCCACAGAGAGGGAGGAGGGGGGGTGGTGGGGGGGAGGATTCAACAGTGAGGAGAATGTGACAAAGAGCTTCCTAGGGTTAGAGGCAGATGCTTGAAATTTAGAGTGGTAGAAAGTGGCCTTAGCAGCAGAAACAGATATAGAAAATGTAGAGAGGAGGGAGTGAAAAGATGCCAGGTCGGCAGGGAGTTTAGTTTTCTTCCATTTCCGCTCAGCTGCCCGGAGCTCTGTTCTGTGAGCTCGCAATGAGTCATCAAGCCACGGAGCTGGAGGGGAGGACCGAGCCGGCCGGGAGGATAGGGGACACAGGGAGTCAAAGGATGCAGAAAGGGAGGAGAGGACGGTTGAGGAGGCAGAATCAGGAGATTGGAGGGAGAAGGATTGAGCAGAGGGAAGAGATGATAGGATGGAAGAGGAGAGAGTAGTGGGAGAGAGAGAGCGAAGGTTGCGGCGGCGCATTACCATCTGTGTAGGGGCAGAGTGAGTAGTGTTGGAGGAGAGCGAGAGAGAAAAGGATACAAAGTAGTGGTCGGAGACATGGAGGGGAGTTGCAGTGAGATTAGTAGAAGAGCAGCATCTAGTAAAGATGAAGTCAAGCGTATTGCCTGCCTTGTGAGTAGGGGGGGACGGTGAGAGGGTGAGGTCAAAAGAGGAGAGGATTGGAAAGAAGGAGGCAGAGAGAAATGAGTCAAATGTAGACGTAGGGAGGTTGAAATCCCCCAAAACTGTGAGGGGTGAGCCATCCTCAGGAAAGCAACTTATCAAGGCGTCAAGCTCATTGATGAACTCTCCAAGGAAACCTGGAGGGCGATAGATGACAAGGATATTAAGCTTAAATGGGCTAGTGACTGTGACAGCGTGGAATTGAAATGAGGAGATAGACAGATGGGTTAGGGGAAAAATTGAGAATGACCACTTGGGAGGGATGAGGATTCCTGTGCCACCACCCCTCTGACCAGATGCTCTCGGGGTATGCGAGAACACATGGTCAGACGAGGAGAGAGCAGTAGGAGTAGCAGTGTTTTCAGTGGTAATCCATGTTTCCGTCAGCGCCAGGAAGTCGAGGGACTGGAGGGTAGCATAGGCTGGGATGAAGTCAGCCTTGTTGGCAGCAGAACGGCAGTTCCAGAGGCTGCCTTAGACCTGGAACTCCAGGTGTGTGGTGCGTGCAGGGACCACCAGGTTAGAGAGGCAGCAGCCATGCGGTGTGAGGCGTTTGTGTAGCCTGTGCGGAGAGGAGAGAACAGGGATAGGCAGAGGCATAGTTGACAGGCTGTAGCAGATGGCTACAATAATGCAGAGGAGATCGGAATGAAGTTAACTAAACATCTGGGAAAGGAGAGAGCAGGGCCTCCCTCACCAAAAAAATCCCAAATATAACTCTCCCAACTTCCACCTCAGAAACTATAATTGTTTCAGTGAACCACCCGAATAAAACTCTCCCAACTTCCACTTTAGAAATTAGAATTGTTGTAAACTACAGCGGTTCAATGTTTCAAGGAATAGACTCAACTTACTTTATTCAGCTAGCTAACAATGACGCCATAGCTAACTAGCATGCTAGCATCCAATAACACACAGTTTAGCACCAATACTTGGTTACAACAAACTACCAATAGTGTGTTAACACACTAAACAGATAATTTGTGTCCGTGTCTAGTTCTTTCATAACGCAGCAATAATTAAACGTTGGCTAGCTAGCACAAAGATATTGTATTTAGCTACTACAGTACAGCTAGCTGGTAGTGTTGGCTAGCTAGCAATGGCTGCTGTGTTGACTGAATACACCCGATCTCATCTGATCTCGGAAGGTAAGCAGGATTGTGCCTGGTTAGTACTTGGATGGGAGACCGCCTGGGAATACCAGGTGCTGTAAGCTTTTTGTTCCACTAGAGAGTGCTCTTGTGTCATGGAGCAACTGCCTTTTATTTATCACCCTAATAATATCCTGTATTTTTATTGGACTAAATGCAGTTTGTATGTGCTGTCCTAACCTGATCAAATTAAATAATAGACAGTGCGTTTCCCTAAAAATATAGGCAGTACATTCAGCCTTTGTTTTTTGTCTGTTCATTAACTTGCATGGAAATACGAATCACTGATACATTTTGTTTATTTCTTTATATAGTGTACCAAGAGTTGTTCCTGCGCTTACGGCCATACCATCCTGAATATGCCTGATTTCGTCCGATCTCGGAAGCTAAGCAGGATCTGGCCTGGTTAGTATTTGTATTGGAGACCGCCTGGGAATACCAGGTGCTGTAAGCTTTTTGTTCCACTAGAGAGTGCTCTTGTGTCATGGAGCAACTGCCTTTTATTTATCACCCTAATAATATCATGTCTTTTATTGGACTAAATGCAGTTTGTATGTGCTGCCCTGCCCTGCCCTGATCAAATTAAATAATGGTCAGTGCGTTTCCCTCAAAATACATGTATCATGGAGCAACTGCCTTTTATTTATCACCCTAATAATATCATGTATTTTTATTTGACTAAATGCAGTTTGTATGTGCTGCCCTGCCCTGGTCAAATTAAATAATAGACAAAGCGTTTCCCTCAAAATATAGGCAGTACATTCAGCCTTTGTTATTAGTCGGTTCATTAAGATGCACGGAAATTCGAATCGCTGGTAAATTTTGTTAATGTCTTTATATAGTGTACCAAGAGTTGTTTACTCGCTTACGGCCATACCAGCCTGAATACACCAGATCTCGTCTGATCTCGGAACCTACGCAGGATTGGGCCTGGTTAGTACTTGGATTGGAGACCTCCTGGGAATACCAGGTGCTGTAAGCTTTTTGTTCCACTAGAAAGTGCTCTTGTGTCATGGAGCAACTGCCTTTTATTTATCACCCTAATAATATCATGTATTTTATTGGACTAAATGCAGTTTGTATGTGCTGCCCTGTCATGCCCTGATCAAATTAAATAATAGTCAGTGCGTTTCCCTCAAAATACATGTATCATGGAGCAACTGCCTTTTATTTATCACCCTAATAATATCCTGTATTTTTATTGGACTAAATACAGTTTGTATGTGCTGCCCTGCCCTGGTCAATTTAAATAATAGACAGTGCGTTTCCCTCAAAATATAGGCAGTACATTCAGCCTTTGTTTTTAGTCGGTTCATTAAGTTACACGGAAATTCGAATCGATGGTAAATTTTGTTAATGTCTTTATATAGTGTACTAGGAGTTGTACCTGCGCTTACGGCCATACCATCCTGAATATGCCTGATCTCGTCTGATCTCGGAAGCAAAGCAGGATTGGGCCTGGTTAGTACTTGGATAGGAGACCGCCTGGGAATAACAGGTGCTGTAAGCTTTTTGTTCCACTCACCTTTCAATGCCTTAGCTTTGAAATGTAAATGTTTATACATATTCAGATTGAGTTATCTTTCTAAAATGTGTATAGTATGCCAAGTTATTTAGCTACATGTATTTACCACTGCAGCATGGAGAAAGTCAAGAGGAAGCAATGGAGTGAGGTGGACATGTTCCATGCCATGGAGGACTGCGGGGCAGGGATGGCTATCCGCCAGGCTGCCAAGGTTAGGCATCTTTTGTTTTTAGGAGATTACCATGTGTATGTGAATTTTATCTGCTAGTAACAGTTTTCTTTTCTTATCTACCAAGGTGCATGGTGTACCTCGGCAGACCCTGGCGGACAGGCTGAGCGGCCGGGTGACCCATGGTTGTCGCAGTGGACCACCCACATTGCTTGCACCAGAGGATGAAAAGTCTCTGGTGCAGTACTGTATCTACTGCGCCAGCCATGGGTTCCCCTTCACCAGACAGAGGCTGATGAAATACGCAGACAAAATCCGCAGGTATTTGGTGTTCTATGTGTTTATGTATGTAGAATGCTGGACTGACTGTTATCAATGTGTGTGATGTAAATGTGGATGTGTATGGTGATGCCAAAACAAACATTTTCATCCTGGATGGACAATTATATATTCTATTCTATTGTAGGTTTCGGCACCCAGGGGAAACAATCCCACCACTGGGGAAGAGGTGGTGGGAAATGTTCAGGAGGAGGCACAAGAACCTAAGCATGAGGAGGCCGGACACCCTGGACAGGGGGAGAGCTGAGTGTGCCACACGTCCGACGATGGACACCTTCTTCACTTCTTATGAGAAGCACTTGGAGGAGAGTGGGTTGAGGGAGAAACCCAGACAAATCTATAACTGCGATGAGTCTGGGTTTCGTAGCGACCAGAGCAGGCACAAAGTGCTGGCTCCCCGGGGCGCAAAACACGTGTACCAGCAGGCTCCGGGGACCAAGGAGCACATCACAGTGCTGGCCTGCTTCAATGCAACTGGGGAGGACATCCCCCCGTTTATCATCTACCCCAAGTGTTTCCCCGGTGGCCACTACACACTGGGAGGCCCCCCCCAAGCCTTGTATGGACGGTCAAGCAGTGGCTACATTGACGGGGACCTGTTCAGGAAGTGGTTTCAGCACTTCATTAAGTATGCAGTGAAAGAGCGCCCTCTCCTTCTCCTCTTTGATGGGCACAAGAGCCACATGGACCCGGAAGTGCTCGCGGTGGCACTAAGGGAAGGGGTTATACTTCTTTGTCTTCCACCACACTGCACCCATGTCCTGCAGCCGCTGGACGTGGCATACTTTGGCCCTTTAAAGGCTGAGTTCTCCAAGGTAGCTGGAGACCTTAGCCATTTTGACCACTCCTACATGGTAAACAAATCAGAATTTGCCAGAGTATTCCGCTACCCGTACCAGCGATGCAAGGACATGCGCTATGTGGTGGAAGGGTTTAAGAAGTGTGGCCTCTTCCCTTTTGACCCTTCAGCCATTGATGGGTCCCGTTTAATGCCGTCTCGGACCCTACCGGGTCCCAACACCGCCTCTACTGGAACCAGTAGCAATGTGCCATCCATCAGCACCTCCTCCCCAGCGACCACAGGAGGACCCTCAGCCCCTGCCCCAGTCCCAGCCGCTGCTCCAGTCCTATCCCTAGCTCTAGAAGAGCACCCCCTAATAGAGGGGGGGCTGATAGCGAAGGACCTGGGGCACATCCTTACTGTCCTGAAGTATCGGCTGGACCGATACAGAAGACTCCCTGTGGTCGCCACATGCCTCACCGGGGAGGAATACACGCGCCAGTGGCAGGAGAGGGGTGAGAAGGAGAGGGCCGAGGCAGAGGAGAAAGAGCGTCGGGCAGCCCTCAGAACACAGAGGGCACAGGAGAGGGCTGCCATGGATGAGACCATTGACGCCATCGCCTCTGCTGGACCCCCTGCTGGAACCACTCCTGACAGCTGCATCACCACTGCCAGTGCCTCCCAGTGTGCAACACCTGTAGGAGCCGCCGGAGTCCCCAGCTGCAGAAGAAGGCCACATGCCTACTCCCCCGGCCACACCATCGTCGGCCCCTCAACCCCACCATTACAAACACCAGCTCCTCCAAGCCATCGTCGGCGGTTTTGTCCACCACCACCACGATGCACACCACCCCCCATGTCTGTCACCACCAACACGGCCTCCTCTGGACCAACTGCCTCCTCCGTCTCCCCTGGTCACACCACCATAGCAGCCTCGTCTGATGTCCCTGCCCCCCGAAATTTGAATACCACCACCTCCACAGGTAAACCCATGTTAAAATTACGAAAAAATGACTGTTTGTTATCTGTTTTATAAAACAGCAATGTAAAAAAAATATATATATATATCTTTATATATCTACAGTAAATAGCACCAGCCCTCAAGCCATCTCCGCCTCCTCCAAAACCTCTGCAGCTTCCTCCAGAGGTATTGATGTAAAAAAGTTGAAAAGGGTTTTCATGCAACATGCTCTCTAACACCACTTTTTCTCAAACTGCAGCACAGAAAAGGAAGAGAAAAGCTACACCGGTCACATCTGTCACACCACCCATGGCACCACTCTCAGGTACTTCATAATCTGTTTTTCTCGCTCTCTCAGTTGTATCAATTACTATTGTTGTTGAAGAACTTCTACATTTTACAAAACCATATTAATCAATTTGTATTATTATTTAATTTTTTATAAAAGAAGACACCACCTGCTGTGCTCGCTGCGGGGAGCGTGATCCGCCTGCAAGCTCCTCTCAGGAGTGTAGATCCGAGGTGCCATGGGTGTGCTGTGACTTTTGCCAGCACTGGTTCCACTGCAGGTGTGTGCAGTGGGATCCAGAGGTAGCGGTGGAGCTGGATTTTTATTGTGATTTTTGTGACAATATAGGGATGGAGGTCGAGATTTAATTGTTTGTTTTGTTTGTGTTCATATGAAATTATTTATTTGTTCAAAAAAATAAATGTCTAAAATATAATATATATATTTATTGAACCCATCTTGTGTATTTCTTCCTTTACTTTCCAAGTGCACCTCTGCAACACAAACTCCAACAGTGTTTTCATTGTTTTATGTTAATGCACATAACTGAAATTAAAGTGTATTTGATGTAAATTATTAATACTCATATTTCATTTGGTTACAACACAGAATATGTTGGTGAAGAACCATTTTTTATGAGTCCACAAGAGGGCGCACCGGGCTACGCAATGAAAAGTTGACAGGCAAGTCATTATTTTTTACCTGAAGACTAGCCAACTAGTCAACTATCTAGTAAACACTTCGGGTACGTGGTTGGTGTCTCTTTTTTCAACAAAATGTAACGGATATATCTTGTAATTGAACAAAATAGTAAGGTGGCCAATAACTGGGGGCCGTATGCCGATAATACGGGACGTATTTTTTTGCTAAACAGCTTATCAAAAGCTGACAACAGTAGTATTTCCAATGAAATGTCAAACTTGCTAATTGCTAACCCGTTAGCTAACATTTTTACGACACCAATAATCACAAAACATTGAAGGCTTGATCACAAGATAACACTGTTGAAGGTAATATATTTCTTAAACGCTGTTGAATATGCCGATAATACGGGATTCTACGCTATACTTATTTACTGCTAGCTAAGGGTTAGCGTGCTAGCTAAGGGTTAGCGTGCTAGCGATGCTAACGATGCTAGCTATGTTGGCAAGCTAGCTAATAAGTTTAGCATAATTGGTAAACATGTCTTTGATTCAGAATACATCAATACACTGTGGTTAACCCAATGTTACATGCATTGGAAAATAAAATTGCTAGTGTAACTTGAATTGGTTTACAAGCTAGCTAGAAAAGCCAGTTCCTTTTCATCTGTTTTGTCAAGCTATAAGCCTGCATGTGTGCTAAAATATTTAATTAAATCCCCTCATTAAATTAATATATTTAAGTTGCATCAGTTTTTTATAGCCCTTTCTTACCCAAATACCATTTTTTCCGTTGGAATAATTTGGATGAAAATAAGAAATATGTGAAAGAAAATAAGTGACCAGATTTTGTTATTGAAAACCCTGGACATTCACTTCTTTAAAAAATAAATATATATACAGACATTGCCAGATTCTTTAACCAAATCCCTATTTCCTACACTAATTTTTTAAGATCGAAAACAAAATGGAAGATAAGAGTCCAGGAACCTACAAAGCAACCATTCCAGTCTGACAGCTGATTATTACATAATGCGGAGCTGTAGTAAACTGGGACATGCCGGGCATATCCAACTCGGCACTAAGGGTGGAGGGGGGTGCACAGACGCAGGGTGGCCGCTAGGTGGGTGAGTCAAAGCGGTGTGCTCGTCATGCTTCGACATGTCAAGGGAGGTTAGTAATCTGGCTTCAGCCCTACACCGGCGTCAACAGCCGGAGCAATGCTAGCCCTGACATGTCTTTCCGAGCCTATTTAAATCCCGGGGAGACGGGGAAGTGGTTCCTACTGCTAGCCCTACACCGGCGTCAACAGCCGGAGCAATGCTAGCCCTGACATGTCTTTCCGAGCCTATTTAAATCCCGGGGAGACGGGGAAGTGGTTCCTACTGCTAGCCCTACACCGGCGTCAACAGCCGGAGCAATGCTAGCCCTGACATGTCTTTCCGAGCCTATTTAAATCCCGGGGAGACGGGGAAGTGATTCCTACTGCTAGCCCTACACCGGCGTCAACAGCCGGAGCAATGCTAGCCCTGACATGTCTTTCCGAGCCTATTTAAATCCCGGGGAGATGGGGAAGTGATTCCTACTGCTAGCCCTACACCGGCGTCAACAGCCGGAGCAATGCTAGCCCTGACATGTCTTTCCGAGCCTATTTAAATCCCGGGGAGACGGGGAAGTGGTTCCTACTGCTAGCCCTACACCGGCGTCAACAGCCGGAGCAATGCTAGCCCTGACATGTCTTTCCGAGCCTATTTAAATCCCGGGGAGACGGGGAAGTGATTCCTACTGCTAGCCCTACACCGGCGTCAACAGCCGGAGCAATGCTAGCCCTGACATGTCTTTCCGAGCCTATTTAAATCCCGGGGAGACGGGGAAGTGGTTCCTACTGCTAGCATCCGAGCTGAAGCACTTTATGTACAGAATATGAAGGGTGTATTATAGAGATGTGTGTGTGTGTGTATATAAGGGACGTCTACTCTTTAGTACTTCTATTTATTTAGATAGGTAAGCTTGTTTCTGTCTTCCAAAGCTTGTCTTGACGTGTATGTAATTGTATACTTTTATAAGGCATTGCATGTTAACTTTGACATTTTAAATGTATTTTTTGCTCTACTCTTCAACAGGTGAAAGACAGAAAAGTCGGCTTTGGTACCCTCCGGAAATCACGTGTCTAGACTCGCGCTCTCCTATGCACCTGCTGAGGCAAAGAGGGAGCTGAGAGTTTTGATGCTAGGGGAGAGTGGTCTGTCTGTAAGGAGCGCCGCAGAAATTCTTTTTTCACCCGAGTTTTAAAGGAAAAGTCTTGGAATAGACAGAAAGGAATGGATTTCACGGTATCCCACCTCGGCTCTGTATTGATTATTCTCATTGCAGGTGTAGCCCATGGCCTGGAGATCACATCCCAGGGGCCCACGTCCATAGAGAAGGCCAGCAGTGAGAGCGTCAAGCTGGACTGCCAGTTCTCTCTGGCCCCCGAGGACTCTGGCCCCCTGGACATTGAATGGAGCCTGCTGGCCTCCGACAACCAGAAAGAGGATAAAGTGGTGATCCTGTACTCTGGGGACAGGGCCTATGAGGACTACTACCCTGCAGTGAAGGGGCGGGCCCACTTCAACTCAGCCGACCCTAAGAATGGCGACGCCTCCATCAACCTAACGGGTCTAAAGTCTAGTGACACTGGGACCTATCAGTGCAAGGTGAAGAAGGCCCCGGGCATCCGCAGCAGGAAGATGCTGCTGACCGTCATGGTGAGGCCTTCCAAGCCCAGATGCTATGCCGAGGGCCCCACCCAGGAGGGTAAGGACGTGGTCCTGAGGTGTATGTCCAGTGAAGGTACCAACCCCCTGCAGTACACCTGGGAGAAGACCAGCGACAACAAACTGCTGCCTGCCTCCGCCGTGCTAGACCCTGTGGGAGGCACCATGAACGTAAGGAACGCGTCCACCAGCTCCTCGGGAACCTACCGCTGCACAGCTAAGAACCGAGTGGGCATGGAGGAGTGTATTCTACAGCTTGGCATCACTCCCCCCCCCAACACTGCTGGTATCATAGCTGGAGCCATCATCGCTGTTCTGCTGGCCCTCATCATCATCGCCATCATCCTCTTCTGCTGCTGCCGCGCCCGCAACAGGAAGAAGTATGAGAAGGAGATCTCCTACGAGATCAGAGAGGACGTCCCCCCTCCGAAGAGCCGCGTGTCGACAGCCCGCTCCTTCACCAGCGTGGGCAGCCAGCGCTCCTCCCTGGGCTCCATGTCCCCCTCCAACCTGCACGAGTATGCCCTCAAGCCCCAGTACGACAAGATCCCCTCCGTGGAGGAGTACGAGAGGCCCCCCAGCCACGCACCCCTGCCCCCGCCCGTCGCCAGCAAGATGGCCGGCCCCAACCTCAGCCGCATGGGCGCCATCGCCGTCATGATCCCCGCCCAGAACAGGGACGGCTCCATCGTGTAGTGGAAAGAAACAGAGAAAGTCTTTGTTGCCTGTACCCTGCTGATATAGAAACCACACGTCTTTGGCTCAACTTTAGTTAATCAAGTTATTGTTTGCGTGAAGCAGACAGATGAAAACCGTTAAGACCCTCAATGGACATTATATCCCAGACTTTTCAGTTTCCATAATATTTTCTAGTCTCATATTTTAATTAAGTTAAATATTTGATGTTGTGAATTTCCAATTGCAGTATATCTTAGTTTACTCCTAGAATAGTGGATATTAGTTCATTTCTAAGGAAGGAATAGTTACTCTTCATGTGTTGTTAGCAGCCAAACTACTGGTATAGAAGTTGTGTAGGTGTTGCCTCTGGATTCTTCTCCACATAGTTAGATTTACACTAGTTTCACTATTGGTTGTCGCTTTCATCAACTAAGTACTACATACAGTAGATGCTCTCAAAAAAATATAAAGGCTTTTGTCTTGGTTCTGTTGTTTTTCCTGTTGATATACTGTTTTACCTACTTTAGTTGAATGAACTGATTGTCACTCTAGATAAGAGCATCTGCTAAACTAGAATACAAATGCACTGTCATTTACTTATTTTAAACATAAATGGTGAGCTATGATTGGCTAGCAGGTCCCCTTGGTTTTGAAGACATGTCACACAGCTTTGGGGAGAATTGTCAGGGGGTCTATCTGTCTGTGAGGAAGTCTGAGTCATAGAGAGAGAGATTGGTGTTTATCTTAGTTAGAATGTTAGAACATTCAGTCACCTCTTGACTTCCACTCTGACTCACTGGGGTTCAAATGGACCTCTGGAATGTCAAACTAGTCTGGGACTCCTTCCTCTCTGTTGTTCATCAGGGAGACAGTTATCTCAGACTGAGAGGCTGCATTGATGCTTTAGTTTATAGGGTGTTGAGTGTTTAACTGGTCCACATTGATTGCTGGAGAATATGTTTACAGTCTGTGTAATCTGCTTTTATGATAAGGAACTGATGCCTTCGTGGCAGTGATCAATCACAATAGCCTCCTGTCAGCTAGAGAAGTATATGGGATGGAGTCATATATTTCTACTCAGTACAGTGATCATGTGTCTTATCAGTTGCCTGTCTAAAATGGGACCCAGAATACTC
>NW_028156664.1:0-27383 GCF_964263955.1 Coregonus lavaretus
TCCACCTCGCTGCCCTGCTAGCTGTCCACCTCGCTGTCCTGCTAGCTGTCCACCTCGCTGCCCTGCTAGCTGTCCACCTCGCTGCCCTGCTAGCTGTCCACCTCGCTGCCCTGCTAGCTGTCCACCTCGCTGCCCTGCTAGCTGTCCACCTCGCTGCCCTGCTAGCTGTCCACCTCGCTGCCCTGCTAGCTGTCCACCTCGCTGCCCTGCTAGCTGAGCACCTCGCTGTCCTACTGCGTTCAATAATGCTGTAGCACAGCTGACCCCAGTGGCTTTAAGACACTGATACAACTATACTGAAAAAATATATAACCGCAACATTAAAAAATGTAAAGCATTTAACTGAGTTACAGTTCATAGAAAGAAATCAGTAAATTAAAAATACATTCATTCATCTATGGATTTTACATGACTGGGCAGGGGTGCAGCCATGGGTGGGCCTGGGAGGGCATAGGCCCACCCACTTGGCAGTCAGGCCAACCCACTGGGGAGCCAGACGCAGCCAATCAGAATGAGTTTTCCCCACAAAAGGGCTTTGTTACAGACATAAATACTCCTCAGTTTCATCAGCTGTCCAGGTGGCTGGTCTCAGACGATCCCACAGGTGAAGGAGCTGGAAGAGGAGGTCCTGGACAGGCGTGGTTACACGTGGTCTGGGGAGGTCCTGGACAGGCGTGGTTACACGTGGTCTGGGGAGGTCCTGGACAGGCGTGGTTACACGTGGTCTGGGGAGGTCCTGGACAGGCGTGGTTACACGTGGTCTGGGGAGGTCCTGGACAGGCGTGGTTACACGTGGTCTGGGGAGGTCCTGGACAGGCGTGGTTACACGTGGTCTGGGGAGGTCCTGGACAGGCGTGGTTACACGTGGTCTGGGGAGGTCCTGGACAGGCGTGGTTACACGTGGTCTGGGGAGGTCCTGGACAGGCGTGGTTACACGTGGTCTGGGGAGGTCCTGGACAGGCGTGGTTACACGTGGTCTGGGGAGGTCCTGGACAAGCGTGGTTACACGTGGTCTGGGGAGGTCCTGGACAGGCGTGGTTACACGTGGTCTGGGGAGGTCCTGGACAGGTGTGGTGACACGTGGTCTGCGGTTATGAGGCCGGTTGGACATACTGCCAAATTCTCTAAAACGACGTGGTTGAGAAATGAACAGTTATATAAACAGAGATACATGTGGTTAGTCTAAGGGATAGACACTTCACAGTGAGATACAGGTCAACCTAGTGGGCAGGGAGCCATGTCCATATATTACATGTTAGAACATGTAGAACCCTATTCCCTATATAGTGCACTACTTTAGACCAGAGAATGGCACCCTATTCCCTATATAGTGCACTACTTTAGACCAGAGAATGGAACCCTATTCCCTATATAGTGCACTACTTTAGACCAGAGAATGGTACCATATTCCCAATATAGTGCACTACTTTAGAGCAGAGAATGGCACCCTATTCCCTATATAGTGCACTACTTTAGACCAGAGAATGGCACCCTATTCCCTATATAGTGCACTACTTTAGACCAGAGAATGGCACCCTATTCCCTATATGGTGCACTACTTTAGACCAGAGAATGGCACCCTATACCCTATATAGTGCACTACGTTAGACCAGAGAATGGCACCCTATTCCCTATATGGTGCACTACTTTAGACCAGAGAATGGCACCCTATTCCCTATATAGTGCACTACTTTAGACCAGAGAATGGCACCCTATTCCCTATATGGTGCACTACTTTAGACCAGAGAATGGCACCCTATTCCCTATATAGTGCACTACTTTAGACCAGAGAATGGCACCCTATTCCCTATATAGTGCACTACTTTAGACCAGAGAATGGTACCCTATTCCCAATATAGTGCACTACTTTAGACCAGAGAATGGCACCCTATTCCCTATATAGTGCACTACTTTAGACCAGAGAATGGAACCCTATTCCCTATATAGTGTACTACTTTAGACCAGAGAATGGAACCCTATTCCCAATATAGTGCACTACTTTAGACCAGAGAATGGAACCCTATTCCCTATATAGTGCACTACTTTAGACCAGAGAATGGCACCCTATTCCCTATATAGTGCACTACTTTAGACCAGAGAATGGCACCCTATTCCCTATATAGTGCACTACTTTAGACCAGAGAATGGCACCCTATTCCCTATATAGTGCACTACTTTAGACCAGAGAATGGCACCCTATTCCCTATATAGTGCACTACTTTACCCCAGAGAATGGCACCCTATTCCCTATATAGTGCACTACTTTAGACCAGAAGCCCCATGGGGAATAGGGTGCTATTTGGGATGTACCCCTACAGTGCTATTAGACACTCCATTATGGGATTAAATTATATACTCTATATGGTAACATCCTATATAACTCAATTATATATGGTAACATCCTATATAACTCAATTATATATGGTAACATCCTATATAACTCAATTATATATGGTAACATCCTATATAACTCAATTATATATGGTAACACACAATACACTGTCAATGAAAGGGCACAGTAATGGAACACTGCTGGAGATATGTCTAGTAACACAGTGTACTAGGATGGGGAATACGACATGGCCAGGTACAGTGATATGGAGATATGTCTAGTAACACAGTGTACTAGGATGAGGAATACCACATGGCCAGGTACAGTGATATGGAGATATGTCTAGTAACACAGTGTACTAGCATGAGGAATACGACATGGCCAGGTACAGTGATATGGAGATATGTCTAGTAACACAGTGTACTAGCATGAGGAATACGACATGGCCAGGTACAGTGATATGGAGATATGTCTAGTAACACAGTGTACTAGCATGAGGAATACGACATGGCCAGGTACAGTGATATGGAGATATGTCTAGTAACACAGTGTACTAGGATGAGGAATACCACATGGCCAGGTACAGTGATATGGAGATATGTCTAGTAACACAGTGTACTAGCATGAGGAATACGACATGGCCAGGTACAGTGATATGGAGATATGTCTAGTAACACAGTGTACTAGCATGAGGAATACGACATGGCCAGGTACAGTGATATGGAGATATGTCTAGTAAAACAGTGTACTAGCATGAGGAATACCACATGGCCAGGTACAGTGATATGGAGATATGTCTAGTAAAACAGTGTACTAGCATGAGGAATACCACATGGCCAGGTACAGTGATATGGAGATATGTCTAGTAACACAGTGTACTAGCATGAGGAATACCACATGGCCAGGTACAGTGATATGGAGATATGTCTAGTAAAACAGTGTACTAGCATGAGGAATACGACATGGCCAGGTACAGTGATATGGAGATATGTCTAGTAAAACAGTGTACTAGCATGAGGAATACCACATGGCCAGGTACAGTGATATGGAGATATGTCTAGTAAAACAGTGTACTAGCATGAGGAATACGACATGGCCAGGTACAGTGATATGGAGATATGTCTAGTAAAACAGTGTACTAGCATGAGGAATACGACATGGCCAGGTACAGTGATATGGAGATATGTCTAGTAAAACAGTGTACTAGCATGAGGAATACGACATGGCCAGGTACAGTGATATGGAGATATGTCTAGTAAGACAGTGTACTAGCATGAGGAATACGACATGGCCAGGTACAGTGATATGGAGATATGTCTAGTAAAACAGTGTACTAGGATGAGGAATACGACATGGCCAGGTACAGTGATATGGAGATATGTCTAGTAACACAGTGTACTAGCATGAGGAATACGACATGGCCAGGTACAGTGATATGGAGATATGTCTAGTAACACAGTGTACTAGCATGAGGAATACGACATGGCCAGGTACAGTGATATGGAGATATGTCTAGTAACACAGTGTACTAGGATGAGGAATACCACATGGCCAGGTACAGTGATATGGAGATATGTCTAGTAACACAGTGTACTAGCATGAGGAATACGACATGGCCAGGTACAGTGATATGGAGATATGTCTAGTAACACAGTGTACTAGGATGAGGAATACCACATGGCCAGGTACAGTGATATGGAGATATGTCTAGTAACACAGTGTACTAACATGAGGAATACGACATGGCCAGGTACAGTGATATGGAGATATGTCTAGTAACACAGTGTACTAGCATGAGGAATACGACATGGCCAGGTACAGTGATATGGAGATATGTCTAGTAACCCAGTGTACTAGCATGAGGAATACGACATGGCCAGGTACAGTGATATGGAGATATGTCTAGTAACACAGTGTACTAGGATGAGGGATACGACATGGCCAGGTACAGTGATATGGAGATATGTCTAGTAACACAGTGTACTAGGATGGGGAATACGACATGGCCAGGTACAGTGATATGGAGATATGTCTAGTAACACAGTGTACTAGCATGAGGAATACGACATGGCCAGGTACAGTGATATGGAGATATGTCTAGTAACACAGTGTACTAGGATGAGGAATACGACATGGCCAGGTACAGTGATATGGAGATATGTCTAGTAACACAGTGTACTAGGATGGGGAATACCACATGGCCAGGTACAGTGATATGGAGATATGTCTAGTAACACAGTGTACTAGGATGGGGAATACCACATGGCCAGGTACAGTGATATGGAGATATGTCTAGTAAAACAGTGTACTAACATGAGGAATACGACATGGCCAGGTACAGTGATATGGAGACATGTCTAGTAACACAGTGTACTAGCATGAGGAATACGACATGGCCAGGTACAGTGATATGGAGATATGTCTAGTAACACAGTGTACTAGCATGAGGAATACCACATGGCCAGGTACAGTGATATGGAGATATGTCTAGTAACACAGTGTACTAGGATGGGGAATACCACATGGCCAGGTACAGTGATATGGAGATATGTCTAGTAACACAGTGTACTAGGATGAGGAATACGACATGGCCAGGTACAGTGATATGGAGATATGTCTAGTAACACAGTGTACTAGGATGAGGAATACGACATGGCCAGGTACAGTGATATGGAGATATGTCTAGTAACACAGTGTACTAGGATGAGGAATACGACATGGCCAGGTACAGTGATATGGAGATATGTCTAGTAACACAGTGTACTAGCATGAGGAATACGACATGGCCAGGTACAGTGATATGGAGATATGTCTAGTAACACAGTGTACTAGCATGAGGAATACGACATGGCCAGGTACAGTGATATGGAGATATGTCTAGTAACACAGTGTACTAGGATGAGGAATACGACATGGCCAGGTACAGTGATATGGAGATATGTCTAGTAACACAGTGTACTAGCATGAGGAATACGACATGGCCAGGTACAGTGATATGGAGATATGTCTAGTAACACAGTGTACTAGCATGAGGAATACGACATGGCCAGGTACAGTGATATGGAGATATGTCTAGTAACACAGTGTACTAGCATGAGGAATACGACATGGCCAGGTACAGTGATATGGAGATATGTCTAGTAACACAGTGTACTAGCATGAGGAATACGACATGGCCAGGTACAGTGATATGGAGATATGTCTAGTAACACAGTGTACTAGCATGAGGAATACGACATGGCCAGGTACAGTGATATGGAGATATGTCTAGTAACACAGTGTACTAGCATGAGGAATACGACATGGCCAGGTACAGTGATATGGAGATATGTCTAGTAACACAGTGTACTAGCATGAGGAATACGACATGGCCAGGTACAGTGATATGGAGATATGTCTAGTAAAACAGTGTACTAGCATGAGGAATACGACATGGCCAGGTACAGTGATATGGAGATATGTCTAGTAACACAGTGTACTAGCATGAAGGAATACGACATGGCCAGGTACAGTGATATGGAGATATGTCTAGTAACACAGTGTACTAGGATGGGAATACCACATGGCCAGGTACAGTGATATGGAGATATGTCTAGTAACACAGTGTACTAGCATGAGGAATACGACATGGCCAGGTACAGTGATATGGAGATATGTCTAGTAACACAGTGTACTAGCATGAGGAATACGACATGGCCAGGTACAGTGATATGGAGATATGTCTAGTAACACAGTGTACTAGGATGAGGAATACGACATGGCCAGGTACAGTGATATGGAGATATGTCTAGTAACACAGTGTACTAGGATGGGGAATACGACATGGCCAGGTACAGTGATATGGAGATATGTCTAGTAACACAGTGTACTAGGATGGGGAATACGACATGGCCAGGTACAGTGATATGGAGATATGTCTAGTAACACAGTGTACTAGGATGAGGAATACGACATGGCCAGGTACAGTGATATGGAGATATGTCTAGTAACACAGTGTACTAGGATGAGGAATACGACATGGCCAGGTACAGTGATATGGAGATATGTCTAGTAACACAGTGTACTAGCATGAGGAATACGACATGGCCAGGTACAGTGATATGGAGATATGTCTAGTAACACAGTGTACTAGCATGAGGAATACGACATGGCCAGGTACAGTGATATGGAGATATGTCTAGTAACACAGTGTACTAGCATGAGGAATACGACATGGCCAGGTACAGTGATATGGAGATATGTCTAGTAACACAGTGTACTAGCATGAGGAATACGACATGGCCAGGTACAGTGATATGGAGATATGTCTAGTAACACAGTGTACTAGCATGAGGAATACGACATGGCCAGGTACAGTGATATGGAGATATGTCTAGTAACACAGTGTACTAGCATGAGGAATACGACATGGCCAGGTACAGTGATATGGAGATATGTCTAGTAACACAGTGTACTAGCATGAGGAATACGACATGGCCAGGTACAGTGATATGGAGATATGTCTAGTAACACAGTGTACTAGGATGGGGAATACGACATGGCCAGGTACAGTGATATGGAGATATGTCTAGTAACACAGTGTACTAGGATGAGGAATACGACATGGCCAGGTACAGTGATATGGAGATATGTCTAGTAACACAGTGTACTAGCATGAGGAATACGACATGGCCAGGTACAGTGATATGGAGATATGTCTAGTAACACAGTGTACTAGCATGAGGAATACGACATGGCCAGGTACAGTGATATGGAGATATGTCTAGTAAAACAGTGTACTAGCATGAGGAATACGACATGGCCAGGTACAGTGATATGGAGATATGTCTAGTAACACAGTGTACTAGCATGAGGAATACGACATGGCCAGGTACAGTGATATGGAGATATGTCTAGTAAAACAGTGTACTAGCATGAGGAATACCACATGGCCAGGTACAGTGATATGGAGATATGTCTAGTAACACAGTGTACTAGCATGAGGAATACGACATGGCCAGGTACAGTGATATGGAGATATGTCTAGTAAAACAGTGTACTAGCATGAGGAATACCACATGGCCAGGTACAGTGATATGGAGATATGTCTAGTAACACAGTGTACTAGGATGAGGAATACGACATGGCCAGGTACAGTGATATGGAGATATGTCTAGTAACACAGTGTACTAGCATGAGGGATACGACATGGCCAGGTACAGTGATATGGAGATATGTCTAGTAACACAGTGTACTAGGATGAGGGATACGACATGGCCAGGTACAGTGATATGGAGATATGTCTAGTAACACAGTGTACTAGCATGAGGAATACGACATGGCCAGGTACAGTGATATGGAGATATGTCTAGTAACACAGTGTACTAGGATGAGGGATACGACATGGCCAGGTACAGTGATATGGAGATATGTCTAGTAACACAGTGTACTAGCATGAGGAATACGACATGGCCAGGTACAGTGATATGGAGATATGTCTAGTAACACAGTGTACTAGGATGAGGAATACGACATGGCCAGGTACAGTGATATGGAGATATGTCTAGTAACACAGTGTACTAGGATGGGGAATACGACATGGCCAGGTACAGTGATATGAGTTTAGAAACCAATACACGCTAACAAGCACTGGGATTGAACGCGCGACCTTGTGATCCGGAGTCTGCCCAACTACCACCCCCATCCACAGCCCTAAAAAACAAGTATTCTTAATGGTAGTAGCGCTCACTGTTTGCCCCTAGTGGCCGGTTTTGAAGACGTTTCCCTCCTCAGGACAAAGACACTCTGGAGCGATCAGTCTGATAAGCACACCCTCCTGAGGAGACAGACACTTCGGAGAGTACCTCTCACACACACACGCATCCACGCACACACGGACTCGCACACATACACACACATACACACACACACACACACACACACACACACACACACACACACACACACAGCAATGTACCGAGTGAGAGAGAAAGTTAAAAGTTATCTCATAGGACTGGTGATGTGTTGACAGACTTTTCATTTTCTCCTTCTTGTCTCTCAGGGACTCTGAGTTTTAGGCTCGATGTAGAACTCTTTTAAGTACAGTTTTCGGATCAGATTTCCCCTCAATACTAAGCATAACAATTAGGGGCATGAAATAATGAAATAGTGCGTCAGTGGTTAGGGCTATCCCATAGTTGCAGCTGCATACACTTGGTATACAATGATAATGTGTTACTTCACTAAGTAGTGTGCAAGTTAGGACGGGACCTTTCCCTACCAGGGGAGTTGAACCCTATTCCCTATATAGTGCACTACTTTGACTTGAAAAGACTTTCTCATTCATTTACACCAACAACCTATTGGCTAGTTACAATGGGAGAGCAGAGAGAGCGTGTCTCGTCCCAAATGGTACCCTCTTTTCTATTTAGTGCACTACTTTTGATCAAGGCCCATAGGTCTCTGGTCTAAAGTAGCCAACTGTATACTGAGTAGGGTGCCATTTGGGATGCACACTTGAATGAACCAATTAGAAATGGGACACATAGAAGCTGCAGATCCACCTTGCGAGCGAAGGTCAGGTGGCTTATGGGATCGTGGGATAGTCGTAGCCCCCCCGGCGGAGGTGTCCATGACAACGGGTCGTTCATCTTGCCCCAGTGCAGGTGTGGGAAGGTGGGTGGTGGCGACGGTAGAGGGGGTAGGGGTGATGGATGCATGTGAACTCTGGGGGAGTCAGGAGACAGCAGGAGGGAGCTGTGACAATCTGGGCTTTCCTGGAACAGTGGTCGCACACCTGAGTCAGAAGGGGGTGAGAGGGGGTGAGGGGTGCTGGGTAGAAAGGGACAGGGAGGTGTAGGTTCCCCTTCAAGGGGCGACATTGGAGCCTGTTTGACATCACAGCCAACAGTGCGACTGCCGACTGACCTACAAAGAACTTTGCATCATAAATAACTACTCATTAGCATTTGTAGGCCAGTCAGTCATTCACAATTTACCCATGATACATTACAGTTTTAATCCTTTCAAACACGGCCATTGTATACACTCAGCATTCCTGTCTCAGAGGGAGAGAGAGAGAGAGAGAGAGAGAGAGAGAGAGAGAGAGAGAGAGAGAGAGAGAGAGAGAGAGAGAGAGAGCGAGAGAGAGAGAGAGAGAGAGAGAGAGAGAGAGAGAGAGGAGAGGGAGAGAGAGAGAGAGAGAGAGAGAGAGAGAGAGAGAGAGAGAGAGAGAGAGAGAGAGAGAGAGAGAGAGAGAGAGAGAGAGAGGGAGGGAGGGGAAGTTAAGAAAGGAGAGAGGGAGGGAACTGAGAGGTCGCTGGTTTGAATCCCCAAACCTAATAGATGAAAATCGATGTGCCCTTGAGCAAGACACTTAACCCTAATTTCTCCTGTAAGTCTCTCTGGATAAGAGTGTCTGGTAAATGACCAGAGAATAGATGGTAGCGGGGCCTGTGACTCGTTGTTGTTAATCAGACTTACCACTGTTGTGTCGTCAGCAATCTTGATGATTGAGTTCGAGGCGTGCATGGCCACGCAATCAGGGGTGAACAGGGAGTACAGGAGGGGGCTGAGCACGCACCCCTGGGCAGCGCCCGTGTTGAGGATCAGCGTGGTGGAGATGTTGTTGCCTACCTTCACAACCTGGGGTCGGCCCGTCAGGAAGTCAATCAAATTTTAAATCAATCAAATGTATTTATGAAGCCCTTTTTAAATCAGCAGATGTCACAAAGTGCTATACAGAAACCCAGCCTAAAACCCCAAACAGCAAGCAATACAGATGTAGAAGCACGGTGGCTAGGAAAAACTCCCTAGAAAGGCAGGAACCTAGGAAGAAACCTAGAGAGAAACGAGGTTCTGATGGGTGGCCAGTCCTGCCTGGTGGAGATTATATAACAGTACATGGCCATTTAAGGCCAGATTGTTCTTCAAGATGTTCAAACGTTCATAGATGACCAGCAGGGTCAAATAATAATCACAGTGGTTGTAGAGGGTGCAACAGGCCAGTACCTCAGGAGTAATTATCAGTTGGCTTTTCATAGCCGAGCATTCAGAGGTCGAGACAGCAGGTGCGGTAGAGAGAGAGAGAGGTCCCAGTTGCACAGAGAGAGGTTCAGTCCCATAACCACAAGCTTAGTGATGAGCTTAGAGGGCACTATGGTGTTGAAGGCTGAGCTGTAGTCAATGAACAGCATTCTTACGTAGGTATTCATCTTGTCCAGGTGGGATAGGGCAGTGTGCAGTGCAATAGCAATCATGTCGTCCGTGGATCTGTATACACATTGTAGTGGGTCTAGGGTGTCAGGTAAAGTGGAGGTGATATGATCCTTAACTAACTCCTCAAAGCACTTAATGATGTCAGAGGTGAGTGCTACGGGGCAATAGTCATTTTGTCCAGTTACCTCTGTTTTCTTGGGTAGAGCAAGTGGGGACAACAGACTGGGACAGGGAGAGATTGAATATGTTCGTAAACACTCCAGCCAGCCATTAGGGTTAAGTGCCTTGCTCAAGGACACATCGACAGATTTTTCACTTAGTCAGGTCGGGGATTAGAACCAGCGACCTTTCGGTTACTGGCACAACGGTTTTAACCACTAAGCTACCTGGTGCCCTATATTTAAGGTAGTTTGAGAAATGAAATCCAGCTTGGCATGTCTGCTTTCCAACATGGCTACAGATCTCTAAAGATATGTTTTCTCTATTAACATATTTAGTCAATAGAATGGGAGAATTCATGTGGAATGATGAGAATTGAATAGATGGGCAAGAGGTTGGCTGATCAAATCAAAATAACCCAATTTCAAACAGTCAGAAAGAAAAGATTGGACTGTCTCGGGGTTCTTGTCAAGAAACGAGGGACATCCCAGAAAACCAGGAACATTCCCAAAACATTAGCTAAGTTTCCCATTAACTTTTTACTGCAGTGGGCTAAATCAGGGTCACACATAGTGTTTATTGGTCTTAAATAAATCTGCTGTGAAACAAAAGTAAACACCTCAGACATGGTTATGGGCGTAAACAAAAGAAGACACCTTTACCATGTCAGAGACAGAGTGAAAGGGATTAAATGTTGATCATCCCAATAGTTGTAGATATAAGAAAGATCTGGAAATTATTTAAAAATCAATTTACCCATATTTAACCCCTTTTTGGCACTGAACTACTTCCATATACAGTGTACTTCCATATACAGTGTACTTCCATATACAGTGTACTTCCATATACAGTGTACTTCCATATACAGTGTACTTCCATATACAGTGTACTTCCATATACAGTGTACTTCCATATAAAAAACATTAAGTGGTGCTGGGCTACCGTCAGACGAGTCTTGTGAGGCTAGTGGGCGTCTTAGAGGAAAACAACCGACATGTACCTGGTCGTGAGAGTCTCAACCTTCCATCGAGAGGTAGCCCAAACCGTTCAGACGCTACAGACAGAAGGTGGCAGATCCCAAACCGTTCAGACGCTAAGGACAGAAGGTGGCAGATCCCAAACCGTTCAGACGCTAAGGACAGAAGGTGGCAGATCCCAAACCGTTCAGACGCTAAGGACAGAAGGTGGCAGATCCCAAACCGTTCAGACGCTAAGGACAGAAGGTGGCAGATCCCAAACCGTTCAGACGCTGCAGACAGAAGGTGGCAGATCCCAAACCGTTCAGACGCTAAGGACAGAAGGTGGCAGATCCCAAACCGTTCAGACGCTAAGGACAGAAGGTGGCAGATCCCAAACCGTTCAGACGCTGCAGACAGAAGGTGGCAGATCCCAAACCGTTCAGACGCTGCAGACAGAAGGTGGCAGATCCCAAACCGTTCAGACGCTGCAGACAGAAGGTGGCAGATCGGCGGTACTGACTTCATACGAGTCCCAATACGCTTGTGGGGGTCGTAGAGCCAAACGGAGAACATCGTCGTGTTCGTGAGAGTCATGTTAGGGTGTAGCCCAAACCGTTCAGACGCTACTGACAGAAGTTGGCAGATCGGCGGTACCGACTTCATATGGGCTTTAAGGCAAAACGTGGGAACAACAACCTAATGAAACATTCTGTAAACCTTTAAAGAAAATAGGAGCTGTGTTCTAGGAACGTTCTTGCAACATCAGGCAAACGTTCTATACAAACATTCTACAATCATCAGCACGACTGGACAGTTTTTGCGTCATGAGAACATTTGCCAAAAACAAATGTTCTGGGAACTTTGACATAACCAATTTTGGTTTGCTGGGATCTGGGATATTGAACATGATCTGGATGTACCAAAGGGATGTGTGGTTTATCTGCATCCAATCTCTTTGTTCGTTTTCCAATCACTTTAGGTTGTGCCTCTCATTTTAATCTCACACTTCTCACTTTAGTGGCCTTCTGTTCACCCAACCGTTAGTGGCCTTCTGTTCACCCAAATCATTCTGCTTTCTGCAAATGTAGTTAGTCACTTACATACACGCTTTCCTGAATTGGATATTCTCGACAAACATCAAATTCTACTGTTTGGGGTTATGTGTGCATGCATGCATGTGTATTTGCTTGTTTTGTGCATGTTACTCCCTGCTCTGCATCCACCTCCCGAGTGGCGCAGTGGTCTAAGGCACTGTATTGCAGTGCTAGCTGTGCCACTAGAGATCCAGGTTCGAATCCAGGCTCTGTCGTAGCCGGCCGTGACCGGGAGACCCATGGGGCGGCGCACAATTGGCCCAGCGTCGTCCAGGGTAGGGGAGGGAATGGCCGGCAGGGATGTAGCTCAGTTGGTAGAGCATGGCGTTTGCAACGCCCGGGTTGTGGGTTCGTTTCCCACGGGGGGCCAGTATGTAAAATAAAATAAATAAATAATGTATGCACTCACTAACTGTAAGTCGCTCTGGATAAGAGCATCTGCTAAATGACTAAAATGTAAAATGTACACTCACACCACTGCACCAATCTGGTCTTGGCAGAAAAAGAAATCACCACTGGGAACTCTGGGTCAAATGACCGGACTGTGTGTGTGTGTGGGGAGGCCTGTCCTTGCCGCCTAGGCCCACACTGCATTGCGGTGGGTCAGTACATTATCCGTACCATTGTTGAAGTTATCACTATCCTCCCAGGCCCCCTCCTATGGCTAGTGGTTTTCACACACACACACACACTCTCTCTCTTCCTCTGCGCTCTGCCCTCATCTCTCTGGTTAAGCCTGAGGGTTCATTAGTGACACTGAGGCCACTTCAATAGGAGCAGCAACACTCTCCCAGGACAGCACACACATTAGAGACACTAACACACACACACACACACACAAACACAGTGAAATGACATGGGTACGTACTGTCCACCTGAATCTCTTTATATCTCTGTGTGAGTATATAGACAGGTTCTCTGTGTTAACATGTCAGTGTGAGTATCTATAGACAGGCTCTCTTTGTCTTTGCGTTAACATGTGCATTTGAGCACGCATCTCCATCTCTCCATCTACTTTTCATCCACTTTTTCTCCACCAGCTATTTAGAGAATTTTGTCAGTGCCATTATCAAACCACATATCTCCGAGATATAAAGTTTGTTAGGATAAATATATAAAACAATGATGTTAAGGATCACAATGCAACTCCTCATTACTCCAAGGTCAATGATTGCTTAGCTTTGAAGAGTAAAGGGCTTAGAACATCAAAGCTGTTTGCACACCTCTGCGTTTCAAAGAAGAGAGAGAGAGAGAAAGAGAGAGAGAGAGAGAGAGAGAGAGAGAGAGAGAGAGAGAGAGACAGAGAGAGAGAGAGAGAGAGAGAGACAGAGAGAGAGAGATAGAGAGAGAGAGAGAGACAGAGAGAGAGAGAGAGAGAGAGAGAGAGAGAGAGAGAGACAGAGGAGAGAGAGAGAGAGAGAGAGAGAGAGAGAGAGAGAGAGAGAGAAAGAGTGAGAGAGACAGAGAGAGAGAGACAGAGAGAGAGAGAGAGAGACACAGAGAGAGAAATTAAGAAACATATCCAACAAAAATATAGAGACCCAGAAAACCTGAGCCTATGCCTCACTAAAACAATACAGAAATACACTACGGAAAAATAAGGAATAGAATGTCAGAAATCAGTTCAATGTAATTGAAGAATCCATAGACTCTAACCACTTCTGGAAAATTGGAAAACACTAAACAAACAACAACACGAAGAGCTATCTAACCAAAATGGTGATGTATGGATAAACCACTTCTCCAATCTTTTTGGCCCTATAACAAAGAACAAACAGCAAAAAAATATACATGATCAAATTCAAGTCTTAGAATCAACTATTAAAGACTACCAGAAGACTACCATAACCCACTGAATTCCATTGAATGAACTACAGGACAAAATACAAACCCTCAAACCTAAAAAGGCCTGTGGTGTTGATGGTATCCTGAATGAAATGATAAAATATACCGACCACAAATTCCAATTGGCTATACTTAAACTCTTTAACATCATCCTTAGCTCTGGCATCTTCCCCAATATTTGGAATCAAGGACTCATCACCCCAATCCACAAAATTGAAGACACATTTGACCCCAATAACTACCGTGGGATATGTGTCAACAGCAACCTTGGGAAAATCCTCTGCATTATCATTAACAGCAGAATAGTTCATTTCCTCAGTGAAAACAATGTACTTTGCAAATGTCAAATTGGCTATTTACCAAATTACCATACGACAGACCACGTATTCACCCTGCACACCCTAATTGACAAACAAACAAACGAAAAAAAAAAGGCAAAGTCTTCTAATGCTTTGTTGATTTCAAAACACCTTTTGACTCAAGTTGGCATGAGGGTCTGCTATACAAATTGATGGAAAGTGGGGTTGGGGGAAAAACATACGACATTATAGAATCCATGTGCACAAACAACAAGCGTGAGGTTAAAATTGGCAAAAAACACATACATTTATTTCCACAGGGCTGTGGGGTGAGACAGGGATGCAGTTTAAGCCCCACCCTCTTCAACATATATATCAATGAATTGGCGAGGGCACTAGAACAGTCTGCAGCACCCAGCCTCACCCTACTAGAATCTGAAGTCAAATGTCTACTGTTTGCTGATGATCTGATGCTTCTGTCACCAACCGAGGAGGGCCTACAGCAGCACCTAGATCTTCTGCACAGATTCTGTCAGACCTGGGCCCTGACAGTAAATCTCAGTAAGACAATATTAATGGTGTTCCAAAAAAGTTCCAGTTGCCATGACCACAAATACAAATTCCATCTAGACACCATTGCCCTAGAGCACACAAAAAATTACACATACCTCGGCCTAAACATCAGCGCCACAGGTAACTTCCACAAAGCTGTGAACGATCTGAGAAACAAGGCAAGAAGGCCCTTCTATGCCATCAAAAGGAACATAAAATTCAACATACCAATTAGGATCTGGCAAAAAATACTTGAATCAGTTATAGAACCCATTACCCTTCATTTTTGAGGTCTTGGGTCCGCTCAACAACCAATAATTCACAAAATTGGACAAACACAAAATTGAGACTCTGCAAGCAGAATTCTGCAAAAATATCATCCGTGTACAACGTAAAACACCAAATAATGCTTCCAGAGCAGAATTAGGCCGAAACCCGCTAATTATCAATTAATTAATCCAGAAAATATTTGTTAAAGTATACAACTACCTAAAAGGAAGTGATTCCCAAACCTTCCATAACAAAGCAATCACCTACAGAGAGATGAACTTGGAGAAGTGTGCCCTAAGTAAGCTGGTCCTGGGGCTCTGTTCACAAACACAAACCGACCCAACAAAGCCCCAGGACAACAACAACAACACAATTAGACCCAACCAAATCATGAAGAAAACCAAATCAGAATTACTTGACACATTGTAAAGAACAAACAAAAAAAACAGAGAAACTAGAATGGTATTTGGCCCTAAACAGAGAGTACAGAGTGGCAGAATACCTGACCACTGTGACTGACCCAAACATAAAGAAACTTTGACTATGTACATACTCAGTGAGCATAGCCTTGCTATTGATAAAGGCCGCTGTAGGCAGACCTGGCTCTCAAGAGAAGACAGGCTATGTGCACACTGCCCACAAAATGAGGTGGAAACTGAGCTGCACTTCCCTACCTCCTGCCAAATGTTATGACCATATTAAGACACATATTTCCCTCATATTACAGAGATCCACAAAGAACTTGAAAACAAACCAAATTTTGATAAACTCCCTCATCTACTGGGTAAAATACCACAGTGTGCCATCACAGCAGCAAGATTTGTGACCTGTTGCCACAAGAAAAGGCAACCAGTGAAGAACAAACACCATTGTAAATACAACCCATATTTATGTTGATTTATTTTCCCATTTGTACTTTAACTATTTGCACATTGTTTACAGCACTGTATGTAGACATAATATGACATTTGAAATGTCCTTTATTCTTTTGGAACTTCTGAGTGTAATGTTTACTGTTAATATTTATGTTTATTTCACTTTTGTTCACTATCTACTTCACTTGCTTTGGCAATGTTAACATACGTTTCACATGCCAATAATTGAGAGAGAGAGAGAGAGAGAGAGAAAGAGAGAGCGAGAGAAAGAGAGAGACAGAGAGCGAGAGAGAGAGAGAGAGAGAGAGAGAGCGAGGAGAGAGAGAGAGAGAGAGAGAGAGGAGAGAGAGAGAGAGAGAGAGAGGAGAGAGAGAGAGAGAGAGAGAGAGAAGAGAGAGAGAGACAGAGAGGAGAGAGAGAGAGAGAGAGAGATAAGAGAGAGAGAGAGAGAGAGAGAGAGACAGAGAGAGGAGAGAGAGAGAGGAGAGAGAGAGAGAGAGAGAGAGAGAGAGAGAGAGAAAGAGAGAGAGAGACAGACAGACAGACAGACAGAGAGCGAAAGAGACAGAGAGAGACAGTGCTAAAGAGCAGAAACCCAGACTTCCTTAAAGAAATTGATGATGTTGATATTGTAGTACTACAGGAAACATGGTGCAGAGTGATGTTTCCACTGGCTGTCCACTAGGTTATAGGGAGATAATCGTACCATCCACCAAATTAAAAGGAATCACACAGGGCAGAGACTCAGGGGGAATGCTAATATGGTATAAATCTGAACTAACTAATTCAATCGAATTGATCAAAACAGGAGAATTCTTTATCTGGCTAAAAATCAACAAGGAGGCTATCCTTAACAGATAAAAATGTCTTCGTCTGTGCCACATACATTCCCCCCTCAGAGTCACCCTACTTCAATGAAGAGAGTTTCTCCATTCTAGAGGGGGAGATTAGTCACTTCAGGCCAAGGGCAACGTGCTGGTCTGTGTAGACCTGAATGCTAGAACAGCAGAAGAACTAGACACTATTAACAGTCATGTGGACCAAACACCTATCAGGATGCAACAGCCTTTCCCTCCCCACATACCCCCCAGAAACAACTATGACAAAGTGAAAAACAAAAATGGAGTACAGCTCCTGAAGCTCCGTCGAACACTGGGTCTATACATAGTCAATGGTAGGCTAAGAGGGGACTCTTTTGGTAGGTACACCTACAGCTCATCCCTTGGCAGCAGTACTGTAGACTACTTCATCACAGACCTTAACCCAGAGTCTCTCAGAGCCTTCACAGTCAGCCCACTAACACCTCTCTCAGACCACAGTAAAATCACAGTGTATCTGAGAAGAGCAGAACCCAACTATGAAGCATCACGGCCCAATAAATTACATGGTACTAAACAGACCTATAGATGGAGTGCAAACAGTACATAAATCTACCAAAAAGCAATTAGTAGCCAAAAAATACAATCTCTCCTGGACAAATTTTTAGCCTTAACATTCTCCTACAGCAATGAAGGTGTACATTTGGCCGTTTGGAACATACACTTTATATTTGACAAATTAGCCTCCTTGGCTAATCTTAAGAAACATAAGAGCAAACCAAAAATAATAGATCATGAAAAATGGTTTGATAATGATTGCAAAATTCTAAGAAAGTCATTGAGAAATATATCTAATCAAAAACACAGAGACCCAGACAACAAAAATATATGCCTTCAATATGGGGAAACACTGAAGCAATACAAACACACCCTAAGAACAAAAAAAGAACAGCACATTAGATATCAGCTGGATGTGATTGATGAATCCATAGAATCAAACCACTTCTGGGAGAATTTGAATAAATTAAACAAACCTCATCATGAGGAATTGGCTATCCAAAATGGGGATATGTGGAGAAATCGCTTTGCAAACCTCTACAGCAATATAACAAAGAGCCCAGAACAACAAGATATACAAGAACAATTACAAATCCTTGAATCAGCAGTCAAAGACTATCAGAATCCTGTGGATACCCCAATTACAGAACAATAATTATTGGAAAAACTTTTCACTCTCCAACACAAAAAGGCCTGTGGTGCTGATGGTATTTTAAATGAAATGATCAAATATACAGACCACAAATTCAAATAGGCTATTCTCAAACTCTTCAACATTATCCTAACTGCAGGTATTTTCCCCGATATTTGGAACCAAGGATTGATCACACCAATTTATAAAGATGGAGACAAATTTGACCCAAATAATTACAGAGTAATTTGCGTTAACAGCAACTTGGGGAAAATTCTCTGCAGTATCATAAACAGCCGACTACATAATGTCCTTGATGAACACAACGTCCTGAGCAGAAGCCAGATTGGATTTGTAAAAAATGATCGTACAACAGACCACATTTACACCCTCCACAATCTCATTGACAAACAAGTAAACGAAAACAAAGGCAAAATCTACTTGTGTTTTGTAGAGATCAAGAAAGCATTTGATTCAATTTGGCACAAAGGTATTTTTTAAAAACTAATAGAAAGTGGTATTGGAGGGAAAACATATGATGTTATGAAATCAATGTACAAGCAAACAGACTTCTCCTCTCAGGGACGTGGAGTGAAACAGGGCTTCCCAATAAGTCCAACAATATTTAACATCTACATTAATGAATTGGCAAAAACATTAGAAGAATCGGCAGCACCTGGTCTCACCCTACACAACACTGAAATCAAGTGTCTGCTGTACGCAGATGACCTGGTGCTACTGTCTCCTACTAAGGAGGGGTTACAGCAGCATCTAGATCATCTGCACAGATTCTGTCAGACCTGGGCCCTGACCGTTAATCTAAAAAAAATGAATATAATGATATTACAAAAAAAATCAGGAAATCAGGATGACAAATATAAATTCTATTTGGACACAGTTCTATTAGAACACACCAAAAATTACACATATCTAGGACTAAATATCAGCAACACAGGTAGCTTTCACATGGCTGTGAACGAGCTGAGAGACAAAGCAAGAAGAGCATTCTATGCCATAAAAGGAATATTAAAATTGAAATTCCAATTAGAATCTGACTCAAAACTTTCCAATCAGTTATAGAACCAATTGCTCTATATGGCAGCGAAGTATGGGTCCGCTCTCTAATACTGAATTTACCAAATGGGACAACATCCAATCGAAATACTGCATGCAAAGTTTTGCAAGACTGTATTGCAAGTGCAAAGAAAAACCTCCAAATAACGCATGTAGAGCAGAATTGGCCAATACCCCTCCCTATTGAATAGAAAAAAGAGCCATCAAAGTTTACAACAATCTAAAAAACAAGTGACCCCAAAACATTCCTTCACACAGCTCTACTATGTCAAGATATGAAACAAGAGAAGAGTCCCCTCAGCCAGCTGGTTCTGAGGCTCAGTTCACTAACCAAAACCAACCTCATAGAGTCTCAGGACAGCACTCAGAAAATCTGGCCCAACCAAAACATCACAAAGCAAAAATAAAAATATATAAACTATTTGAAAGACACCACAAAAATCAAAGTAAACTTCAATGCTATTTTGCTCTAAACAGACAGTACATGGTGGCAGACTATCTGACCACTGTGACTGATAAAAACTGAGGAAAACAATGACTAGGTACAGACTCAGTGAGCACAGTCTGGCTATAGAGACCGGTCGTCACAGGCAAACCTGGCTGCCCAGAGAGGACAGGCTGTGCTCACTCTGCCCCCGGGAGAGGTAGAGACAGAGCTGCATTTCCTATTACACTGTGAAAAATACTCTGACCTAAGATAATCTTTCATTCCAAAATTATAATTCAGTACAATAATTTCAAACTATAAAAGAGGAAGAAAAAATCCAATATTATTGGGTGAAAAGCCAAAATGTGCAATTTTGGCAGCCAAATATGTGTCCTCCTGCCACAACCTGGGGACAGCCAGTGAAAAAGTGTAATGTAATGTCAATAATATTTCCTGTTTTGTTTTTGCTTTCATAGCATGTAATGTGTCTTCTCAGTCATGTTGAGATTGGTCGACTACTATTGCTTTGATGAATTGTTATTCTCATTAATATAGTTGTTGTAGTTGCTGTTAATGGTAATCCCATTTCCACTGCTACTATTATTATTATTGCTGTTGGTCCCACCATTTTTGTATATCTATACTTTGACAATGTAAGTAATTTTACTTGCCATGTCAATAAAGTCTATTGAGAGAGAGTGAGAGAGAAAGAGAGACAGATAGAGAGAGAGAGAGAGAGAGAGAGAGAGAGAGAGAGAGAGAGAGAGAGAGAGAGAGGGAGAGAGAGAGAGAGAGAGAGAGAGAGAGAGAGAGAGAGCGAGAGAGAGAGAGCAGAGAGAGAGAGAGAGAGAGAGAGAGAGAGAGAGAGAGAGAGAGGGAGAGAGAGAGAGAGAGAGAGAGAGAGAGAGCAGAGAGAGAGAGAGAGAGAGAGAGAGAGGTAGAGAGAAAGAGAGACAGATAGAGAGAGAGAGAGAGAGAGAGAGAGAGAGAGAGAGAGAGAGAGAGGGAGAGAGAGGGGAGAGAGAGAGAGATGAGAGAGAGAGAGAGAGAAGAGAGAGAGAGAGAGAGAGAGAGAGAGAGAGAGAGAGAGAGAGACGAGAGAGAGAGAGCAGAGAGAGAGAGAGGCCTCAATCCCAAATGAATGATATAGATTGTCGGCCATTTAATGGCATCAAATTGTATACCAGGTTTGAGGTGATATAAAAAAAAAAATGAATTGCTGTGATTTGAGAGCATTTACTTATGTTCTAGAACTCCATGACATGAAGCTTTTTTTACTTAACGAAAACGTAGACTAAAGTGGGATGAAAATTGTTTCTATTGTTAACGAAACATCTAACAAAAGCACAACTGTAGACACACACACACACACACACACACACACACACACACCTCATCCACCCCTTTTCTAAAATGTTCATGCTACAGTGGTGAATATGGTCAGATTGCCTTGACTGTTCCTCAGCACTCTAAACACAAAGTGATCAGTGACAAAGACTCCTGATTGAAATGTGTTTACTTTGACACAACCCAACACAGTAATGGAAAAGCTTAGTGCCAAAACTGGCCATTCTGTCAATACAACGTGTGATTTTGTCTGCTGCTGAAATAACCCACTGTGTGGTTGCGTCTGAAGGGGCACCTTGGAGCGGAGCACTACGGTGCCATTTCAGACACAGCATGGGGTGTACTTATGGCAGGCAGGGCAATCACAGGCTAGTTATACACTGATGGTCTGAGAGGGACTGGTGACAGGTCTGAGACTATACTTATAATAATATAAGTATAATTATATTATATTATACTTATCTGATATTAAACTGGTGTCTTTGTACCTGTTTAATATCATCTTTAATTCATTTAACATGTATGAATCATTGTTCAACCTACGGATGTGGGGATATTTACATTTACACTTGAGTCATTTGGCAGATGCTCTTATCCAGAGCGACTTAAAAATTGTAAGTGGGAAAAGATGTGTGTGTGTCTATAGAGAGAAATGGTGTACACCAGAGTTAAGGATAAGAGTAGTGGGTTGACTACTCTCATTGTTCTGCAGATATACATACTATATACAGTATGGGAAATTCTGGATCTCTCTCTCTCTCTCTCTCTCTCTCTCTCTCTCTCTCTCTCTCTCTCTCTCTCTCTCTCTCTCTCAATTCAATTCAATTCAGTTTAAGGTCTGTATTGGCATGGGAAACGTATGTTAACATTGCCAAAGAAATATGTGTCTCTAATATGGTCATACATTTGGCAGGAGGTTAGGAAGTGCAGCTCAGTTTCCACTTTATTTTGTGGGCAGTGTGCACATAGCCTGTCTTCTCTTGAGAGCCAGGTCTGCCTACGGCGGCCTTTCTCAATAGCAAGGCTTTGCTCACTGAATCTGTACATAGTCAAAGCTTTCCTTCATTTTGGGTCAGTCACAGTGGTCTGGTATTCTGCCACTCTCTGTTCAGGGCCAAATAGCGTTCTAGTTTAATCTGTTTATAGGTAGATTATTTCCAATGTGTCAAGTAATTCTCTTTTTGTTTTCTCATGATTTGGTTGGGTCTAATTGTGTTGTTGTCCTGGGGCTCTGTGGGGTCTGTTTGTGTTTGTGAACAGAGCCCCAGGACCAGCTTGCTTAGGGGACTCTTCTCCAAGGGCATCTCTCTGTAGGTGATGGCTTTGTTATGGAAGGTTTGGAAATCACTTCCTTTTTAGTGGTTATAGAATTTAAATGCTCTTTTCTGGATTTTGATAATTAGTGGGTATAGGCCTAATTCTGCTCTGCATGCAATATTTGGTGTTTTTTAATGTATACTGAGGATATTTCTGCATGCAGAGTCTCAATTTGGTGTTTGTCCCATTTTGTAAAATTGTTGGTTGTTTAGTGGACCCTAGACCTCAAAACCATAAAGGGCATTGGGTTCTATAACTGATTCAAGTACTTTTAGCCAGATCCTAATTGGTATGTTGAATTTTATGTTCCTTTAGATGGCATAGAAGGCCCTTCTTGCCTTGTCTCTCAGATCGTTCACAGCTTTCTGGAAGTTACCTGTGGTGCTGATGTTTAGGCTGAGGTATGTATAGTTTTTTGTGTGCTCTAGGCGAACGGTGTCTTGATGGAATTTCTATTTGTGGTCCTGGCAACTGGACCTTTTTTGGAACACAATTATTTTTGTCTTACTGAGATTTACTGTCAGGGCCCAGGTCTGACAGAATCTGGGAAGAAGATCTAGGTGCTTGGTTGGTGACAGAAGCACCAGATCATCAGCAGACATTAGACATTTTACTTCAGATTCTAGTAGGGTGAGGCCGGGTGCTGCAGACTGTTCTAGTGCCCTCGCCAATTCATTGAGATATATGTTGAAGAGGGTTGGGCTTAAACTGCATCCCTGTCTCACCCCACGGCCCTGTGGAAGGAAATGTGTGTGTTTTTTGCCAATTTTAACCGCACGCTTGTTGTTCGTGTATATGGATTTTATAATGTCATATGTTTTTCCCCCAACACAACTTTCAATCAATTTGTATAGCAGACCCTCATGCCAACTTGAGTCAAAAGCTTTTTTGAAATCAATAAAGCATGAGAAGACTTTGCCTTTGTTTTGATTTGTTTGTTTGTCAATTAGGGTGTGCAGGTTGAATACGCGGTCTGTCGTACGGTAATTTGGTAAAAAGCCAATTTGACATTTGCTCAGTACATTGTTTTCACATGTTAAAGAGTATAAGTATAGCCAAATGGAATTTGTGGTCTGTATATTTTATCATTTCATTGAGGATACCATGAACACCACAGGCCTTTTTGGGTTGGAGGGTTTGTATTTTGTTATGTAGTTCATTCAATGTAATTGGAGAATCCAGTGGGTTCTGGAAGTCTTTAATATTTGATTCTAATACTTGAATTTGATCATGTATATTATTTTGCTGTTTGTTCTTTGTTATAGGGCCAAAAATATTGGAGAAGTGGTTTATCCATACATCTCCGCTTTGGATAGATAGCTCTTCGTGTAGTTGTTTGTTTAGTGTTTTCTAATTTTCCCAGAAGTGGTTAGAGTCTATGGATTCTTCAATTACATTGAACTGATTTCTGACATGCTGTTCCTTCTTTTTCCGAGCTTCTGCTCTTTCTCCTGTTGATGTTGTCTCACCACAGTCCAGAGTGCAGATATGTCTCTCTCCAACTCCAGCTCCCCAGGTCTAGTTAAGGGGGTGTTGTTGTGCTGGACTGTTGTCTGGGTCTGTGCTGACTGGAGTGTGTTCACCTGCTGTTCCAGCTCCTCCTGCCTTAACTCCAGCTGGGTGAATGTATCCTTCATTTCAATGAGGGAGTAGTACTCTGTGCTGGGAAGTTGACGTTCCGCTTGGGGTTGCTCGTCTGTGGGGTTATTTCATGAAGAAGTCTGGTCTGACCTGCTCGGGGTGGGGTTATATTTCTCAAGGGAGATCTTCTCCTGCTTTCTATTTCTTTGATTAGGTGAAAGTCCAGCTGAAACTGTTTGGGGTTGCCCTGTACCAATACTGTTACAGACTTATAGAGATTTATATCAGATGACTCAGAGTCCTGAGTTTCACCCATCGCTATAATATAGCACTGTGCCATGACAGGGAATGGTCTGTGTGGAAGATAAGGTTGCTTATGTTCCCATTTTAATAAAAGTCAGCAAAAAGTGTCTCTTGATTTCCCATAAGGAGCTTCATTTTGTTCTCTTTTCGTGTCTTATCATTCTTTACAAACAGAGGGTACTGCATTTTAATTACCTCTGAACAGCGGGAGGGTGCTTCTAATGCCTCTCCATTTGGTTGTGGTAGACTGTGTGACTCTCCTACCATTGTTGGGCTCAAGGGCTTTGACACCGCTCACTTCACACATCAGTGCTAATATCGTTGTAATGAACTTTTATTTTTGGTTTTTCAAAGTAAAAAAAATAGCTTTAGACTAAACATTACTCACTAAGGTCCAGGTTGGATGGTGTTTTCAGGTTTATGTTTGTTTGCCAGAGCATTTGCTGTATAGTTTGGGAATAGTAATCCTTGGTAGTAGAAAGCCTTCAAGATAATTCCAGGTAATTGCGTCCAAAATCAGGTTGTAGGTCTGGAGCTTTGGTTTGGAGTGAAGGTTATGTTGTGGAGGGTAGCATCCTGTATTATGTCCCTGCTGAAACATTCAAGTTTATTTAACTCTAAATCTATAATTTTTGTAACAACATGCTGAAAAATGAGGGCGCTCTCGCTCTCTCTAGCCTTCTGTCTCTCTCACCTCTCTCTCTCTCTCTCTCTCTAGCCCTCTGTCTCTCTCACCTCTCTCGCTCTCTCTCGCTCTCTCTCGCTCTCTCTAGCCCTCTGTCTCTCTCTCTCTCGCTCTCTCTAGCCCTCTGTCTCTCTCTCTCTCGCTCTCTCTAGCCCTCTGTCTCTCTCTCTCTCTCTTCTCTCTCTCTCTCTCTCTCTCTCTCTCTCTCTCTCTCTCTCTCTAGCTCTCTCTCTCTAGCTCTCTCTCTCTCTCTCTCTCTCTCTCTCTCTGTCTCTCTCTGTCTCTCTCTGGCTCTCTCTCTCTCTCTCTTTTAGAGTACATACTATTCAATATCGAGGGGAAATCCGACCCGAGTTAAGGTGCGTAATTCCTTTTTATGCACTTTCTCTCTACACGTATTATTGAACTGAAGCATGATAATAAAACTATTTACCTGCTATTTGTTGGGGGGGGGGGTGGAGATCAAAGAAAGGGAGGTGTGTCTACGATACACTGTATTCTGACCTTGACTTAATTCTCTAATAATTCCACCACCTTTACGCTTGAGGTAACCATGAATAAGGTCGAGTCGAACCTGCCGGTTCCTGTAATTTATAAATTGATAAGAGTTATTAATGAGAGTAAATGAGTAATCCGTTTGGAGAAGGGGGATTGTAAATACACATAGCAATTGATTTTCCCTTACGATCCCTGGAGACGAATGTGAAACCAGTCATATGGAAGCCAACTGAAAGTCATATCAACACGTACTGCGGCCCCTTTTCCTCAGTGAAGTAGGCTATACATAGATCTGCCGTTATTCCGAATTTTCATTGTATTCCCTCATAATTTGCAGGAATGAAATTGGAGACCCAGGCTTTTCTCAGTTTTTGTTTTACAATTTGTATCATGTTAAATTTGATCCACTATCGGGAACCACCGTCAGTAATAAATTTTTTACTGTAACTTTAGCGTCTAGATTTTGCATCATTCCATTTCCCTTTCTTTCCTCCAATCCATTTCCCTTTCTTTCCTCCATTCCATTTCCCTTTCTTTCTGTCTGTTGTTCCTGAGGGTCACTAGCATTGGCGGATCATAATAAATAGTTTTGGACGCGTAGCCTATTTGAACTCAGACCATACATAGCAGGTTAAACCTCCCTCTTTCTCTCCCTCTCTGCCACTCTCCTCTCCCTCCCTCCCCCTCCCCATCTCCCTCCTCTCCCTCCCTCCCTCCCTCCCTCCCTCCCTCCCTCCCTCCCTCCCTCCCTCCTCTCCTCTCCTCTCCTCTCCTCTCCTCTCCTCTCCTCTCCTCTCCTCTCCTCTCCTCTCCTCTCCTCTCCTCTCCCTCTCTCTCTCTCTCCCTCTCCCTCTTTCGCCCACCCTCTCTCCCTCCCTCCTCCTCCCTCCTCTCCTCCTCTGTCTCCTCCTCTCTCCATGTGTAGACAGCAGATTGAGATGTGTTCTGAGGCGTTCTGCTCCGTGTGACACTTGTCGTGTGCCAGGTGGCAAGGCAGAGGGTCACAGGGGGCGTAGGGACGGGCACAGATGGCAGCACAGGTGTTGTGATACCACCACATCAAGCACAGCCGTTTCCCCCGTTTTAACACACTCTGGTGTGTGTCTATCACAACGTAATGTCAAACACACACACACACACACACACACACGTGGGCACGCATGCACACACACACACACACACACACACACACACTCACACACACACACACACACACACACACACACACACACACACACACACAGTACAAACAACCTTTTCAACAGTTACACAGTGAAGGACAATTGGCCATGAAAAACTTTTCAGAAGGTTCACAGATATTAGGCCAGCAGGACATTTCTTTTACCATTCTTAGAGGAGTAAAAACAAATACTAAAACCATAAAAGGCTTTCCTTGAGAAACCCATCCAATCCATAATTTTCCTCCGATTGTACCTTTTCTGTTGTATTTCCCCTGGAATTCCGTTTAAGTCTGAATCCCTACATAATAATAATAATAATATGCCATTTAGCAGATGTTTTTATCCAAAGCGACTTACAGTCATGCGTGCATACATTTTTAGG
>NW_028156663.1:0-24994 GCF_964263955.1 Coregonus lavaretus
GAGTAGGAGAGGTGGAGAGAGACCCTCTTCTGTTCGCTGTGGAGAGAATCCTATCCTCAGCCTCATGGGAGTCCCACCATGACCCCCAACACTATTACACCCATGCAGGGTCCCATATACACTGAATTTCAATGTACCTAGGAGATGGCGCCGGAGGAGATGGCTGCCGTTTTACGGCTCTCTAACCAATTGTGCTATTATGTGTGTTTTTTAGCGTTATTTGTAATTTATTCTGTACATAATGTTTCTGCCACCGTCTCTTATGACCAAAAAGAGCTTCTGGATATCAGGACAGCGATTACTCACCTTGTATTGGACGAAGATTTTTTCTTCAACGAGTCGGACGCGATGGATATTCTACAGACACCTGATAAGGCCCAAATCCCTGTAATTCGCATGAGAAAGAGACGGAGATATCGTGGACGTAGGTCGGGGTGCCTTGTAAGGATCCGACGGCGAGCGAGTAATCTGCCTCTTCCATCAATCCTATTAGCCAACGTACAATCATTTGAAAACAAAATGGAGGACCTAAGATCAAGGATATCCTACCAATGGGACATTAAAACTGGAATATCTTATGTTTCACCGAGTTGTGGCTGAACAACGACTTGGATAACATACAGCTGGCGGGATATACACTACATCGGCAGGATAGAACGGCTAACTCCGGTAAGACAAGGGGTGGTGGTCTGTGTATGTTTGTAAACAACAGCTGGTGCATAAAATCTAATACTAAGTAAGTCTCAAGGTTCAGGAGTAAAAACAAACAAAATAGAATTATTGTAAAATTGTCCATAAAATGTATATAGTATGAATAAGCTAGAAGTAGAGGCCTAATTGTTGTTCACTAGTTTAGTCCAATTAGGAAACGGGTGGTGGGGTTAAAAGTAATAAAGGGAAATATATGTTAAAAAAAGGATATGTATTTATGTTTATATATATATATATATATATATATATATATATATATATATATATATATATATATATATATATATATATATATATATAAACATAAATTGAAGATGAATTGAAGATGAAATGTGGCTGGGTCTTTCAGCATGAAAATGATCCCAAACACACCGCCCGGGCAACGAAGGAGTGGCTTCTTAAGAAGCATTTCAAGGTCCTGGAGTGGCCTAGCCAGTCTCCAGATCTCAACCCCATAGCAAATCTTTGGAGGGAGTTGAAAGTCTGTGTTGCCCAGCGACGGCCCCAAAACATCACTGCTCTAGAGGAGATCTGCATGGAGGAATGGGCCAAAATACCAGCAACAGTGTATGAAAACCTTGTGAAGACTTACAGAAAACGTTTGACCTGTGTCATTGCCAACAAAGGGTATATAACAAAGTATTGAGAAACTTTTGTTATTGACCAAATAATTATTTTCCACCATAATTTGCAAATAAATTCATTACAAATCCTACAATGTGATTTTCTGGATTTTTTTTCTCATTTTGTCTGTCATAGTTGACATGTACCTATGCTGAAAATTACAACTGAACTTGCACAATTGGTGGCTGACTAAATAATTTTTTCCCCCACTGTAAGTATTTGATAACCTACCAACCAGTAAGGATTCCGGCTCTCACAGACCTGTTAGTTTTTCTTTAAGAAGCCCTCCTGTTCTCCACTCATTACCTGTATTAACTGCACCTGTTTGAACTCGTTACCTGTATGAAAGACACCTGTCCACACACTCAATCAAACAGACTCCAACCTCTCCACAATGGCTAAGACCAGAGAGCTGTGTAAGGACATCAGGGATAAAATTGTAGACCTGCACAAGGCTGGGATGGGCTACAGGACAATAGGCAAGCAGCTTGGTGAGAAGGCAACAACTGTTGGCGCAATTATTAGAAAATGGAAGAAGTTCAAGATGACGGTCAATCACCCTCGGTCTGGGGCTCCATGCAAGATCTCACCTCGTGGGGCATCAATGATCATGAGGAAGGTGAGGGATCAGCCCAGAACTACACGGCAGGACCTGGTCAATGACCTGAAGAGAGCTGGGACCACAGTCTCAAAGAAAACCATTAGTAACACACTACGCCGTCATGGATTAAAATCCTGCAGCGCACGCAAGGTCCGCCTGCTCAAGCCAACGCATGTCCAGGCCCGTCTGAAGTTTGCCAATGACCATCTGGATGATCCAGAGGAGGAATGGGAAAAGGTCATGTGGTCTGATGAGACAAAAATAGAGCTTTTTGGTCTAAACTCCACTCGCCGTGTTTGGAGGAAGAAGAAGGATGAGTACAACCCCAAGAACACCATCCCAACCGTGAAGCATGGAGGGGGAAACATCATTCTTTGGGGATGCGTTTCTGCAAAGTGGACAGGACGACTGCACCGTATTGAGGGGAGGATGGATGGGGCCATGTATCACGAGATCTTGGCCAACAACCTCCTTCCCTCAGTAAGAGCATTGAAGATGGGTCGTGGCTGGGTCTTCCAGCATGACAACGACCCGAAACACACAGACAGGGCAACTAAGGAGTGGCTCCGTAAGAAGCATCTCAAGGTCCTGGAGTGGCCTAGCCAATCTCCAGACCTGAACCCAATAGAAAATCTTTGGAGGGAGCTGAAAGTCTGTATTGCCCAGCGACAGCCCCGAAACCTGAAGGATCTGGAGAAGGTCTGTATGGAGGAGTGGGCCAAAATCCCTGCTGCAGTGTGTGCAAACCTGGTGAAGACCTACAGGAAACGTATGATCTCTGTAATTGCAAACAAAGGTTTCTGTACCAAATATTAAGTTCAGCTTTTCTGATGTATCAAATACTTATGTCATGCAATAAAATGCAAATTCATTACTTAAAAATCATACAATGTGTTTTTCTGAATTTTCGTTTTAGATTCCGTCTCTCACAGTTGAAGTGTACCTATGATAAAAATGACAGACCTCTACATGCTTTTTAAGTAGGAAAACCTGCAAAATCGGCAGTGTATCAAATACTTGTTCTCCCCACTGTACATACCCCAACCAGAAGCCATGGATTACAGGCAACATCCGCACTGAGCTAAAGGGTAGAGCTTCCGCTTTCAAGGAGCGGGACTCTAACCCGGACGCTTATAAGAAATACCGCTATGCCCTCCAACGAACCATCAAATAGGCAAAGAGTCAATACAGGACTAAGAGTGAATCGTACGACACCGGCTCTGACGCTCGTCGGATGTGGCAGGGCTTGAAAACTATTACAGACTACAAAGAGAAGCACAGCCGCGAGCTGCCCAGTGACACGAGCCTACCAGAAGAGCTAAATTACTTCTATGCTCGCTTCGAGGCAAGCAACACTGAAGCATGCATGAGAGCATCAGCTGTTCCGGATGACTATGTGATCACGGTCTCCGCAGCCGACGTGAGTAAGACTTTTAAGCAGGTCAACATTCACAAGGCTGCAGGGCCAGACGGATTACCAGGACGTGTACTCCGAGCATTTGCTGACCAACTGGCAAGTGTCTTCACTGACATTTTCAAAATGTCCCTTACTGAGTCTGTAATACCAACATGTTTCAAGCAGACCACCATAGTCCCTGTTCCCAAGAACACTAAGGTAACCTGCCTAAATGACTACCGACCCGTAGCACTCACGTCTGTAGTCATGAATTGCTTTGAAAGGCTGGTCATGGCTCACATCAACACCATTATCGCAGATACCCTAGACGCACTCCAATTTGCATACTGCCCCAACAGATCCACAGATTATGCAATCTCTATTGCACTCCACACCTGCCCTTTCCCACCTGGACAAGAGGAACACCTACGTGAGAATGCTATTCATTGACTACAGTTCAGCGTTCAACACCATAGTACCCTCAAAGCTCACCACTAAGATAAGGACCCTGGGACTCTGCAACTGGATCCTGGACTTCCTGACGGGCCGCCCCCAGGTGGTAAGGGTAGCTAATATCACAGCTGCCACGCTGATCCTCAACACGGATGCCCCTCAGGGGTGCGTGCTCAGTCCGCTCCTGTACTCCCTGTTCCCCCATGACTGCATGGCCAGGCACGACTCCAACACAACCATTACGTTTGCCGACGACACAACAGTGGTAGGCCTGACCACCGACAACGATGAGACAGCCTATAGGGAGGAGGTCAGAGACCTGGCCGTGTGGTGCCAGGATAACAACCACTCCCTCAACATGATCAAGACAAAGGAGATGATTGTGGACTACAGGAAAAGAAAGTGGACTGAGCACGCCCCCATTCTCATCGAGTAGTGGAACAGGTTGAGAGCTTCATGTTCCTTGGTGTCCACATCACCAACAAACTTTCATGGTCCAAACACACCAAGACAGTCGTGAAGAGGGCACGACAAAGCCTATTTCCCCTCAGGAGACTGAAAAGATTTGGCATGGGTCCTCAGATCCTCCAAAAGTTATACAACTGCACCATTGAGAACATCCTGACTGGTTGCATCACCGCCTGGTATGGCAACTTCTCGGCCTCCGACCGCAAGGCACTACAGAGGGTAGTGCGTACTGCACAGTACATCACTGGGGCCATGCTTCCTGCCATCCAGGACCTCTATACCAGGCTGTGTCAGAGGAAGGCCCTAAAAATTGTCAAAGACTCCAGCCACCCTAGTCATTGACTGTTCTATCTGCTACCGCATGGCAAGCGGTACTGGAGCACCAAGTCTAGGTCCAAAATGCTTTATAACAGCTTTTACCCCCAAGCCATAAGACTCCTGAACAGCTAATCATGGCTACCCGGACTATTTGCAATGTCCCCCCAACCCCACCCCACCCCACCCCCTCTTTTTCGCTGCTGCTACTCTGTTTATTATCTATGCATAGTCACTTTAACTCTACCCATATGTACATATTTCCTCAATTACCTCGACTAACCGGTTCCCCCGCACATTGACTCTGTACCGGTACCCCCTGTATATAGCCTCCTTACTGTTATTTTATTTTACTGCTGCTCTTTCATTATTTGTTATTTTTATTTTTTACTTATCTATTTTTTACTTAACATTTTTTTTTCTTAAAACTGCATTGTTGGTTAAGGGCTTGTAAGTAAGTATTTCACTATAAGGTCAACACCTGTTGTATTCGGCGCATGTGGCAAATAACATTTGATTTGATTTGATTTCAAACGAGAGAATAGTCCTGAAACAGTATACTGGACTTACATATTGTAGACTTTAGACAAGTGGTGTAAATGATGACCTGCTGCCTTGTGGAGTGTTCTAATGGCCTGTACAGTATTGAAATCAGAGTGGCTGCTGTGGTTGGACTTCGGTAGGCTGGGTTACCCTGGCAACTGCCTGTCAATCAGAGCGGCATGATGCTAGGGTCCGTCTAGGGCTGTTACGGTGACTGTATTCACGAGTCATGACCGCAGTCAAATTCCACGTGACCGTTTGGTCACGGTAACTAGGCTTCTCCAAAACTGCTCTCTGATGCTGTTGATGGTAATTAGTAGCCTACCAAATTTGCTAACTGCCTGGTACTCAGCACTCTATTGTCCCTCTAATCACTCTGACATCGATGCAAACGCAGTCCAAAATCAAATCAAACACTTCATTAGAGCCCATGAGCTCATGTTGCGCAACATTTCTATAGGCAATGCAATTGCGTGAAAAAACTGAGTTTTGATAGCCTCTAATAAAAAGAGGAGGATCCCATAGGCTTTCCATAGGCTAGGCCTAATATATTTATTTCTCAACATTCCTAATATTACGCACATTGCTTCACTTAAAAAATGAACCGCGGGAAAAGCGTCTGCCATTCGCTATTGAAGTTTATACAGATTACATATATATTTTTCCCCTGCCCCTGTTCCGACAGGTGCATGATAATGGTCAATTCTAAATCAAAACTAATTCCACACATATATGATTTAGTATATGTAAAGACAAGATTAAATTGAGAATAGTCTGATGGGTGACGATATTATCACTTGAGAATGATGTATTGTAATTTGTGAATGATTCCCAGCAAGCCTTTTTTTGCGACTTTTTCTAATCATAGTCACACACATCATGTAGCTTAGCCCATAGACCTATATGTTTTGAAAATGTTTGTATCACAACTAAAGTGGCCAAATAACTTAAAACGTAGCCTACAGGCCTAGGACCCCTGGAATGTTGGAGAGCCCATAGCCTACAGGCCTAGGACCCCTGGAATGTTGGAGAGCCCATAGCCTACAGGCCTAGGACCCCTGGAATGTTGGAGAGCCCATAGCCTACAGGCCTAGGACCCCTGGAACGTTGGAGAGCACATAGCCTACAGGCCTAGGACCGCTGGAACGTTGTTGGAGAGCCCATAGCCTACAGGCCTAGGACCCCTGGAATGTTGGAGAGCACATAGCCTACAGGCCTAGGACCCCTGGAATGTTGGAGAGCACATAGCCTACAGGCCTAGGACCGCTGGAACGTTGTTGGAGAGCCCATAGCCTACAGGCCTAGGACCCCTGGAACGTTGGAGAGCACATAGCCTACAGGCCTAGGACCGCTGGAACGTTGTTGGAGAGCCCATAGCCTACAGGCCTAGGACCCCTGGAATGTTGGAGAGCACATAGCCTACAGGCCTAGGACCCCTGGAATGTTGGAGAGCACATAGCCTACAGGCCTAGGACCCCTGGAATGTTGGAGAGCACATAGCCTACAGAGTGTTCTTATAAGCCCAGTCATTGCGCAATCGCGTGTGAAAACAGTTTTGACTGGCCACTATTTAAAAGAGGATCATAGCTTTCTAGTGCTGCTATATTTATTGTTAAATTCTTAAAATGAAGCACATTAACCCACTTTACAACTAGTGTAGCCTACCTGGCGTACATAGTTGCCGCATGAGTTTCATGTTTGGGGAAGCAAATTTTCACCATAAAAATGCACCTCAATAATAAAGCATTCTATGTATCATCGCATTTGTAGACTTACAGTATGTAAGATAGCCTACTATTCCAATTTGTAAGTCGCTCTGGATAAGAGCGTCTGCTAAATGACGTAAATGTAAATGTAAATGTATTCGTAATGTGATGAGTAGATTGGATATACATAATTTAGGCTAATAATATAACTCAACCACTGTTTGCAAAAAAGACTGTTCAATACAGCTCGTAGTGGCGTAGAGTAGACCTAGGCTATAGGCTATATCACAGGAACATTTTGGCTTTTCATAAACACATTTCATGGCTGAGTATAGTATCGAATACTTTTCGGCCTTTTATAAACACATTTCATGCAATTCTACTACACTTTATATGACTAGAGACATTAGCAGGATCTTTTTTAATACGACAAATTGCAGGGTAGCCTACTCTGCTGACACTGACAAACTGATCAATAAAAACAACGTTGTCCATATAGTAGGCCTATAAGAAGGGGAGACACAAATAGAATATGACGTCCATCTAAACTGGAGGAGGAAATTATTGTCCTAAAACAAACCTTTAAGTATCACTGACCCAATAATGATAAATAGTGAATATATGCAGTGCAATAAGATAAGTTGATAATTTTGATAACTAAAAGACAGATGAGTTTTTTCATTGTCTTCTCTTTACAGCAATAGCCATTTGCTTTCCAAACTATGTTTTCCCGCGATTGTATTTTGAAATATTGCGATATGCCTGGCTTGGCCTCTCTACTTTTCACAGACAGTCGCAACAATAAGCTCCCAAATTTGCGTGCGCTGCCTTTCCTTCCGACCGAAGGCAATGTGATTTAAAACAATCCACAACTTATTTTGTTTAAGGCTAGGGGAAGCTAATGATCCTCTGTGGCCAAGTCATTCTTTACTAGCCTATTTAGTATGATAGGCTATAACATTTTGGCAATTTAATTCAATTTACTTTAGGGAAAGCTTCCCCTAGTCTAATGAATTCACCACCTATGCTTGCATATTAAAAAAACGTAACCGTACGTAACCCCCATTTGCTATTCGAGTGCAGGCTACAGATTACATGCAACTTTTTTCAAATGATCATTAGAGTCGCATCATGCAGCCTTAGAATGTATAAAACATGTAAACATATAGCCTAATGTTTGTATCACAACTAAAGTTGCATAAATAACTAAATTAAGCATATAGGAGGACCTTCTTTGTTAACCGCTCAACATAAAATAGCCGCATGTGCACCATCCCTCGGAAATCGTTTGGGGTAAATATCCTTTCTATTTTATTCAGCTATGTTCAATTTTAGGCCTATTCTTCAAACTATAAAATAATATAAAATAATTCCACAGAATTCTAAGCAAATCTTGTCTGCTAAATGAACTAGTGTAGCCCACAGCCATATGGCATAGCCAGATCAGGGCCTAACTGTCACGAACGTTGACTGATGACTCGTGGAACCAAGGCGCAGCGTGATAAGCGTACATTTTATTGATACACAACACACGAACAAAACAACAAAACGAACGATACGTGAAGTCCTGAGGTTACAACAACACAAACCTTTACGGAACAAGATCCCACAAACTAACTGGTGCCAACAGGCTGCCTAAGTATGGTCCCCAATCAGAGACAACGAGCTACAGCTGCCTCTGATTGGGAACCACCCTGGCCAACATAGAACTAAACGATCTAGAACAAAAAACATAGAAAACTAAACATAGAAAATCCACACCCTGGCTCAACATTTAAAAGTCCCCAGAGCCAGGGCGTGACACTAACATAAGGACAACTCAGAGTATACTATTCTGTTCTTCTGAAATAGGCTACATTTTCTTCATATCATGTTTCTTTAGACCTGTCTAAAATAAATAATGGATTTATTGTGATGGTGTAGCATATATTAAATTGATTTATTTGACTTTTTTAAATGTAGATGTTCCGAAGGTCCACATCAGTTGCTTGTAAGCTATGCGTGGAAACCAGGAGATGCTAAATGTGTTTATGTTCATTAACGGTCAATTACCCTGAGACCGGCAGTTATTTACATGACAATCACTGGCTGACAAAATTTCATAACCGCCCAGGCCTAGGTCCGTCCAGCCCTAATCACCACATAAAGGACTGCCTGTGAACCTGGTGCAATTTACAGCACAGGTTTTGGACTGGCAGGCAGCCAGTCCAAAACCCCACGTATGTTTTTACCAAAGCTGAGGGCTTGGGCTTGAGGCTTCCCATAGCGCCTGTGTGCTCAACAGCCATCTGTTTCAATGAGCATCACGTGGAAGTGAACACACCAGCTAGCTACCGACCTTGCAAGGAGAGTGTTTAAAGGGGAAGAAGGAAGAGAGGAGCAGGCATGTTGGTCTTGTTGGCCTTGTTGGTGGAGGGATGGAGGATCCAGACCAGCTCGTGTGAAGGATTTGAGCTCCTCGCTCCTCTGCTCCGAAATGTATTCAGCAGAATCAGAATTGATTTTCTATCTAAGAAAGGTTTAGCTGGAATCATTCTCCTGTGAGAATCTTAGGCTATGCCATGTCTGTAGTTGTGCTTTCTCTCTCTCTCTCTCTCTCTCTCTCTCTCTCTCTCTCTCTCTCTCTCTCTCTCTCTCTCTCTCTCTCTCTCTCTCTCTCTCTCTCTCTCTCTCTCTCTCTCTCTCTCTCTCTCTCTCTCTCTCTCTCAATTCAATTTCAATTAAAGGGCTTTATTGGCATGGGAAACGTGTGTTAACATTGCCAAAGCAAGTGAAGTAGATAGTAAACAAAAGTGAAATAAACAATAAATATTAACAGTAAACATTACACTCAGAAGTTTCAAAAGAATAAAGACATTTCAAATGTCATATTATGTATATATACAGTGTTGTAACAATGTGCAAATAGTTAATGTACAAATGGGAAAATAAATAAACATAAATATGGGTTGTATTTACAATGGTGTTTGTTCTTCACTGGTTGCCCTTTTCTTGTGGCAACAGGTCACAAATCTTGCAGCTGTGATGACACACTGTGGTTTTTCACCCAGTAGATAAGGGAGTTTATCAAAATTGGGTTTGTTTTCTAATTCTTTGTGGATCGCTGTAATCTGAGGGAAATATGTGTCTCTAATATGGTCATACATTTGGCAGGAGGTTAGGAAGTGCAGCTCAGTTTCCACCTCATTTTGTGGGCAGTGTGCACATAGCCTGTCTTCTCTTGAGAGCCAGGTCTGCCTACGGCGGCCTTTCTCAATAGCAAGGCTATGCTCACTGAGTCTGTACATAGTCAAAGCTTTCCTTAAGTTTGGGTCAGTACTCTCTGTTTAGGGCCAAATAGCATTCTAGTTTGCTCAGTTTTTTTGTTTGTTCTTTCCAATGTGTCAAGTCATTCTCTTTTTGTTTTCTCATGATTTGGTAGGGTCTAATTGTGTTGTTGTTGTTGTTGTTGTTGTTGTTGTTGTCCTGGGGCTGTGTGGGGTCTGTTTGTGTTTGTGAACAGAGCCCCAGGACAAGCTTACTTAGGGGACTCTTCTCCAAGTTCATCTCTCTGTAGGTGATGGCTTTGTTATGGAAGGTTTGGGAATCGCTTCCTTTTAAGTGGTTATAGAATTTAACGGCTCTTTTCTGGATTTTGATAATTAGCGGGTATTGGCCTAATTCTGCTCTGCATGCATTATTTGGTGTTTTACCTTGTACACGGAGGATGTTTTTGCAGAATTCTGCATGCAGTCTCAATTTGGTGTTTGTCCCATTTTGTGAATTCTTGGTTGGTGAGCGGACCCCAGACCTCAGAACCATAAAGGGCAATGGGTTCTATAACTGATTCAAGTATTTTTAGCCAGATCCTAATTGGTATGTCAAATTTGATGTTCCTTTTGATGGCATAGAAGGCCCTTCTTGCCTTGTCTCTCAGATCGTTCACAGCTTTGTGGAAGTTACCTGTGGCGCTGATGTTTAGGCCGAGGTATGTATAGTTTTTTGTGTGCTCTAGGGCAACGGTGTCTAGATGGAATTTGTATTTGTGGTCCTGGCAACTGGACCTTTTTTGGAACACCATTATTTTTGTCTTACTGAGATTTACTGTCAGGGCCCAGGTCTGACAGAATCTGTGCAGAAGATCTAGGTGCTGCTGTAGGCCCTCCTTGGTTGGTGACAGAAGCACCAGATCATCAGAAAACAGAAGACATTTGACTTCAGATTCTAGTAGGGTGAGGCCGGGTGCTGCAGACTGTTCTAGTGCCCTCACCAATTCGTTGATATAGATGTTGAAGAGGATGGGGCTTAAACTGCATCCCTGTCTCACCCCACGGCCCTGTGGAAAGAAATGTGTGTGTTTTTTGCCAATTTTAACCGCACACTTGTTGTTTGTGTACATGGATTTTATAATGTCGTATGTTTTTCCCCCAACCCCACTTTCCATCAATTTGTATAGCAGACCCTCATGCCAAATTGAGTCAAAAGCTTTTTTGCGTTGGGGAAAGTAGAAGAAGCTTTTTCTATCACTCCCTTGAGTGATGTGGCCACCCTTTCCTGCTGTGTTCTCAGGTCGTTTGTGCCTGTGTGTATTATTATGTGGCTGGGTGATCCTAGTCGGTCCTCAGACAGAAGGTCTAGGGCGCGCTGGGTGTTTGGACACCAGAGTTTAGACACTGTGTGTTTTGGAAACAGTTTATTTTCTTGTATGTATTTCCCATTTGAGTCCATAAGGAGTACAATCTGTGGCTTGTGTATGTCCTCAGTGGGTGTGGGGGGGGTCGTCATGAGGGCTATCAGGGTGTCTGACTGGGGGGTTGCTCAGAGGGGTTGGGATCCCCTGGGCTTGGAGTTCTTCATTTGTTTGTCTGGTTGTGATGTCGAGGCTATGGTCAGGGTCTAGGGCAGGGGTGTCAAACTCATTTTAGCTCAGGGGCCACATGGAGGAAAATCTATTCCCAAGTGGGCCGGACCAGAAAAATTATGGTATATATAATTTAAAAACAACAACTTCAGATTGTTTTCTTTGTTTTAATACGATCAACATACAACATAGCTTAGTGGCAGGTAGCTTAGTGGTTAAGAGCATTGTGCCAGTAACCGAAAGGTCGCTGGTTCTAATCCCCGAGCCGACTAGGTGACAAAATCTGTCGATGTGCCCTTGAGCAAGGCACTTAACCCTAATTGCTCCTGTAAGTCGCTCTGGATAAGAGTGTCTGCTAAATAATGTAAATGTAAATGTAAACATAAAGCTGGAGCCTGAGGACAGTGTGTCCAAAATAGTACAAGCACAACATCACTATTAATCATAAAACACGTCAAGTTTATTTGAAAATTCTAAAGAAAAAGAACACACAAACACACAATGCCTCAGTGATTAACAGAACTGTTTCACAGATCACAGAACTATATCAGGGTGTCATTTCTCAGGCAGAAATGTAGATAAAAATAATGAAATCCTGTTCCCCAAACAAGTGCAAGAACCACAGAGTCAAGAATAGGTTAAATATACAATTAAAATAAAAACAATTAAAAACAATAGCACATCAACATAAAAACATATAAACATAAAGCTGGAGCCTGAGGACAGTGTCCAAAAGCACAACATCACTATTAATCATAAAACACCTCAAGTTATTTGAAAATTCTGAGAACAAAGAACACACAAACACACAATGCCTCAGTGATTCACAGAAGTATATCACAGATCACAGAACTATATCAGGGTGTCATTTCTCAGGCAGAAATGTAGATAAAAATAATGAAATCCTGTTCCCCAAACAAGTGCAAGAACCACAGAGTCAAGAATAGGTTAAATATACAAATAAAATAAAATCAATTAAAAACAATAGCACATCAACATAAAAACATATAAACATAAAGCTGGAGCCTGAGGACAGTGTCCAAAGTGTTATTTTATCTTTGAACCGCTTCATGTCTGCCACATGTTGGGTCGCGCACACATTTTTCAGACAGGGGAAGTGAGCTGCATCACCACCGGCAAGTTGCGTCTCCCACAATGACAGCTTCAACTTGAAAGAACGTATGCTGTCATAATACTGCGTGACAACTTTGTTGCGCCCTTGCAGCTGTTTGTTCAAGTTATTCAGGTGCTCTGTAACATCCACCATAAATGCAAGGTCCTGCATCCATTCTGCGGAATGAAATTCTAACACTGGTTTGCCCTTTTCTTCCATGAACTGTTCAATTTCTTCTTGTAAATCAAAGAAACGCCTCAGCACAGCACCTCGGCTTAACCATCTTACTTCAGTGTGGTATGGCAGGCCATAGATGTGGTCTTTCTCTCTGAGAAGGCTGTCAAACTGACGGTGATTCAGGCTTCTGGATCGGATGAAATTAACAGTTTGGATGACCACCTTCCTGACGTTATCCATCTTTAATGACTTGCAACACAAAGCCTCCTGGTGCAAAATACAGTGAAAAGTCTAAAAATCACGTCCTCCATTTGCAGATTGCACTTTCTCTCTGAACTTTGTCACAACGCCTGCTTTTTTCCCGATCATTGAGGGCGCACCATCTGTAGCCAGGCTGACAGCGCGGGACCAGTCCACTCCGACCCTGTCCAGCGCGCCGTCGAGTGCGGTAAAAATATCAGCTGCTGTCGTTGTATCTGTCATCGGCACCAACTCCACGAACTCCTCGGTGACGGTCAATGTGTCATCAACTCCGCGGATGAAAATGGCCAGTTGTGCAACATCTGTAATGTCCGTGCTTTCATCAATTGCAACCGAAAACGCAATAAATGACTTTACTTTTTGCTTCAACTGGCTGTCCAAATCCACTGAAAGATCGGAAATCCTGTCTGCAACTGTGTTTCTTGTCAGGCTGATATTTGCAAAAGCCTGCCGCTTTTCAGGGCACACAATCTCCGCTGCCTTCATCATGCATGTTTTTACAAATTCACCATCACTAAATGGTTTTGAAGCCACTGCGATTTCATTAGCAATGAGGTAGCTAGCTTTCACTGCAGCGTCACTGATGTCTCGGCTGTGAGTAAACACAGACTGCTGTTTCTTCAGACCCGCCAACAGTTCATTCACCTTCTCTCATCTCAGCTGTCCTTGAAAGTTGTCATATTTGTCGGCATGAAGACTCACATAGTGGCGACGAAGGTTATATTCTTTCAGCACTGCAACATGCTCTGAACACACCAAACATACAGCTTTCCCATTCAATTCAGTGAATAAATAGGATTACCATTTTTCTTGGAACACTCTGCACTCTGCGTCCACTTTTCTCTTTTTTGACAGAGACATATTGGGGCAATGAGGGTGCCAAAGCACATAATGTTAAAAGTAGAAGCCGTAATAAATATCGCGGGCAAAACAAAGTAGCTCATTGGCTGCACGTGCTTGACCTACTTGCTCTGCCCCGGTATAAACAGTTTGCTTGCTTAACACAATTGTTATTGTGCCATCCAGTGGACGCAATTGGAACAGCAGTTTATTTTATTGAAAAATTGCAGCGCATTTTTATACTTTACAAAATTATTATTATTATTATTATTATTATTTTATTTATTTTTTCAAAATCATCTCGCGGGCCGGATTAAACCCGTTTGCGGGCCTGATCCGGCCCGCGGGCCGGACGTTTGACACCCCTGGTCTAGGGTGTACTGTTCTGCTGCGGTGTCGAGACTTTGGCCAGGATCTGAGGTGGGCTGTTCTGCTGGCTTCTCTGCGGGGGTGGCCAGCTCTCTAATGGGTTGTTCTATGTCACCCGTCATCGTTCTCACCTTCTCCTCCAGCACTCTGATCCTCTCCTCTAGTGCTCTGTTCTTCTCCTGCTCCTGCTCTTTCTGCTGTTGATGTTGTCTCACCACAGTCCAGAGTGCAGACATGTCTCTCTCTACCTGCAGCTCTCCAGGTCTAGTTAAGGGGGTGTTGTTGTGCTGGACTGTTGTCTGGGTCTGTGCTGACTGGAGTGTGTTCACCTGCTGTTCCAGCTCCCACCTGCCTTACCTTCAGCTGGGTGAATTTATCCTTCATTTCAATGAGGGAGTAGTACTCTGTGCTGGGAAGTTGACTTTCTGCTTGGGGTTGCTCTGTGGGGTTATTTAATGAAGAGGTCTGTTCTGACCCGCTCAGGGTAGGGGTATCTTTCTCAAGGGAGAGCTTCTCCTGATGAGCTACTTCTTTGATTAGGTGAAAGTCCAGCTGGAACTGTTTGGTGTTGCCTTGAACCAAAACGGTTCTAGATTTATAGAGATTAATATTAGACGACTCAGAGTCCTCGTTGTCCAGTATCCTGAGTTTCCACCCGTCGCTAACACCCCCCCTCTTAACAGAGGGGTAGTGTGCTAGTATAGCACTGTGCCATGCCAGGGGATGGTCTGTGTGGAAGATCGATAATAGACAGTACTGTGCAGCCGTCTTCATCGACCTGGCCAAGGCTTTCGACTCTGTCAACCACCGCATTCTTATTGGCAGACTAAATAGCCTTGGTTTCTCAAATGACTGCCTCGCCTGGTTCACCAACTACTTATCAGATAGAGTTCAATGTGTCAAATCGGAGGGCCTGTTGTCTGGACCTATGGCAGTCTCTATGGGGGTGCCACAGGGTTCAATTCTTGGGCCGACTCTTTTCTCCGTGTATATCAATGATGTCACTCTTGCTGCTGGTGACTCTCAGATCCATCTCTACGCAGACGACACCATTTTGTATACATCTGGTCCTTCATTGGACACTGTGTTAACAAACCTCCAAACGAGCTTCAATGCCATGCAACACTCCTTCAGTAGCCTCCAACTGCTCTTAAACACTAGTAAAACTAAATGCATGCTCTTCAATCGAACGCTGCTGGCACCCGCCCACCCGACTAGAATCACCACTCTCGACGGGTCTGACCTAGAGTATGTGGACAACTACAAATACCTAGGTGTCTGGTTAGACTGTAAACTCTCCTTCCAGACTCACATTAAGAATCTCCAATCCAAAGTTAAATCTAGAATCGGCTTCCTATTTCGCAACAAAGCCTCCTTCACTCATGCTGCCAAACATGCCATCGTAAAACTGACTATCCTACCGATCCTTGACTTCGGCGATGTCATTTACAAAATAGCCTCCAACACTCTACTCAGCAAATTGGATGTAGTCTATCACAGTGCCATCCGTTTTGTCTCCAAAGCCCCATACACTACCCACCACTGTGACCTGTACGCTCTTGTTGGCTGGTCCTCACTACATGTTCGTCGTCAAACCCACTGGCTCCAGGCCATCTATAAATCACTGCTAGGCAAATCCCCGCCTTATCTTAGCTCATTGGTCACCATAGCAGCACCCACCCGTAGTCTGCGCTCCAGCAGGTATATCTCACTGGTCATTCCCAAAGCCAACACCTCCTTTGGCCGCCATTCCTTCCAGTTCTCTGCTGCCAATGACTGGAACGAATTGCAAAAATCTCTGAAGCTGGAGACTCTTATCTCCCTCACTAACTTTAAGCATCAGTTGTCAGAGCACCTTACCGATCACTGCACATGTACACAGCCCATCTGAAATTAGCCCACCCAACTACCTCATCCCTATATTGTTATTTATTTTGCTCTTTTGCACCCCAGTATCTGTATTTTCACATAATCTCTTGCACATCTATCATTCCAGTGTTAATACTAATTGTAATTATTTTGCACTATAGCCTATTTATTGCCTTACCTCCATAACATGCTACATTTGCACACACTGTATATATATTTTCTGTTGTATTTTTTGACGTAGTTTTTTTTTACCCCATATGTAACTCTATGTTGTTGTTTTTATCGCACTGCTTTGCTTTATCTTGGCCAGGTCGCAGTTGTAAATGATAAACTTGTTCTCAACTGGCTTACCTGGTTAAATAAAGGTTAAATAAAAAATTTAAAATATAAAAATGTTCCCATTTTTATACAAATCAGCAAAAAGTGTCTTGTGCTTCCCCAAAATAAGTTTCAATTTGTACTCTTTTCGTGTCTTGTCGTTTTTTACATTCAGAGGGTACTGTATTTTAATGACCTCTGAACAGTGGGGGGGGGGGGGGGGGGGGGGTGCTTCTAAGGCCTCTCCATTTGGTTGAAATTGTATCTCTTTGTACAAGCAAGCTTAAGCTTGGTAGCCTTAGCATTCAGTCCTTATAAAATAAAATATATAATTGTAATGTATTTTTCTTCTTGGTTTTTGAAAGTGAAAAATAGCTTCATACTAAACATTACTCATTCAGTTCCAGGTTGGATGGTGTTTTCAGGTTTCTGTTTGTTTGCCAGAACATTTGCTGTATAGCTTGGGAATAGTAATCCTTGGTAGTAGAAAGCTTTCCAGGTAATTTCGTCCAAAATCAGGTTGTAGGTTTGGAGTTTTGGTTTGGAATGAAGGTCATGTTGTGGAGGGTAGCATCCTGTATATGTCCCTGCCAAAAAATCCTACTTTATCTAACTCTAAATCTATATTTTTTGTTAAAAATGCAGGAGCAATGTCTTTGAGCTCTCTCTCGCTCTCTCTCTCTCTCTCTCTCTCTCTCTCTCTCTCTCCCCTCTCTCTCTCTCTCTCTCTCTGAAAGCTTTGCTCCTCATTCCCTCTACTCTCGTTCTCTCTGAAGCCGGCCTGTGCTGCTGCTTTCAAAAGGGATATTTTTGGATTCTATTCACAACTGATTCTTGCAAACAGCGAAGACAAGGCTTTGGGCCTTGCTTCTTAATCTGTAATGACCATTACAGTCGATACAATTCAGTCCTGTTAATTGATACTATTGACAAAATCCAAACAAAACAATGTGCATAGTATTTAATCTTAGCTTCCAACCCTGGCCAAACAGAATGTCTTTGATTGTTCTGAATTACCCTTCAGAAGGCCTTTTGGAACCAGACCAATAAGTTTACCCAATGCAATAGGCTTCTAATGAAGCTATAGGCCTACACCTCCAATCCAAGCATTGCGAGTTCAAGTTTATTTCACTATAAAACTGTGGTGTTCCATGTTCCAGGTGGCTGCCCTTGACAATACCCTTTTGATGTCAGACGAGACCCCTGTAAATGTACGTGGACTTAAGTTGTGTCCCAAATAGCACCCTATTCCCTACACAGAACGGCCCTCTTATTATGACTATATAGGGGATTGGGTGCTTCTACCCCCAAGCCATAAGACTCCTGAACAGCTAATCAAATGGCTACCCGGACACCCCCTCTTTTACGCTACTGCTACTCTCTGTTTATTATCTACGCATAGTCACTTTAACTATACCTACAAGTACATATTACCTCAATTATCTCGATTAACCGGTGCCCCCGCACATTGACTCTGTACCGGTACCCCCTGTATATAGCCTCGCAACTGTTATTTTTACTGTTATTTTACTGCTTTAATTTTTTACTTATCTATTGTTTACTTAACACTTATTTTTCTTGAAACTGCATTTTTGGTTAAGGGCTTGTAAGTAAGCATTTCACTGTTGTATTCGGCGCATATGACAAATAACATTTGATTTTGATTTGGGACACACCCGTAGAGTAGATTGTTATTAATGTGCAGGGATGGATATAGGAGGGAGACTCGTGTTGTATTGGGGGTGTGATGTATAAGTCCCTGTAGGCCTAGAGCAGGAACCTGTCAACCTCTACAGAACTGCCCTCTTATTATGAACTGAAAAATCACTGTGTTTTGGTCCCTGGGTTAGACAATAGACACACCTCATGGTCTTGTTCTGAGTGGTGTTAAAGGTTCATATGGCGTTTGTCTGTGTGGTGGTTCTAAAATCAAGTGTATTTTCTACAAATTCGATGTTTCGATAATGCATCTGAATATCAAGGTCCTTCTTCTCTTAAAAACAACAGACATGATACCAAATGCTCCTTTTGTGCCGTCTTGTGATTCAAGAGAAGCTTGAATGTCGGTATCGGGATCGACGCACTTATGTGGCTGGTCTTTTTTTTATCAAAGGGATTGTAGTGGGTAAAATGCTAAATGAAGTGGTCTATTGACCTAAGCAATTCATTCTTCTTTGTGCTGAGATAAATGGAATGGTGTGATGACCTTGACTCGCTTTAAAAGATGATAGAGCAAAAATACTCTTCAAATCCTGTTGAAGTGAAATAGGGGAATAGGTAAACGTCTAACTTACTTATATAAGTGCTTTTTCAGTAAGTATTTTATTATTCTTTTCAAGGTTTTGCTTTGGATTTCATACTTAGTGGTGTTGGTAGTAGCAAAGCTTTATGTCCAATGTCACACTCACAAATTCCTGTTTGATTATATAAAACTGTCTCCTGTTTTACGTTGAATCGCTTTCCTCTCTGACATCCGTCTTAATGACGGCTCAGTGTTATTGTTGGAGAGAGAGGCCTGTTATTAACGTGGAGACTGTTGACTGCTTGGCCATTAGTCAGGCATGATGCATGATAGTTAGTCAGGAATGATGCAGAGTTCATTCTCTTCATCATCGACTTTTTCCACATTTTGTTACGTTACAGCCTTATTCTAAAATGGATGAAATAAACAAATTTCCTCATCAATCTACATACAATACCTCATAATGACAAAGTGAAAACAGGTTTTTAGAAATTTGTGCAAATGTATAAAAATAAAAAACTGAAATACCTTATTTACGTAAGTATTCCGACCCTTTGCTATGAGACTCGAAATTGAGCTCAGGTGCATCCTGTTTCCATTGATCATCCTTGAGATGTTTTTACAACTTGATTAGAGGGTACCAAAACATTTCTGCAGCATTGAAGGTCCCCAAGAACACAGTGGCCTCCATCATTCTTAAATTGAAGAAGTTTGGAACCACCAAGACTCTTCCTAGAAATGTCCGCTTGGCCAAACGGAGCAATCGGGGAGAAGGGCCTTCGTCAGGGAGGTGACCAAGAACCCAATGGTCACTCTGACAAAGCTCCAGAGTTCCTCTGTGGAGATGAGAGAACCTTCCAGAAGGACAACCATCTCTGCTGCACTCCACCAATCAGACCTTTATGGTAGAGTGGCCAGACGGAAGCCACTCCTCAGAATAAGGCACATGACAGCCCGCTTGGAGTTTGCCATAAGGCACCTAAAGGACTCTCAGACCATGAGAAACAAGATTCTCTGGTCTGATGAAACCAAGATTGAACTCTTTGGCCTGAATACCAAGGGTCACGTCTGGAGGAAACCTGGCACAATCCCTACGGTGAAGCATGGTGGTGGCAGCATCATGCTGTGGGATAGTTTTTCAGCGGCAGGAACTGGGAGACTAGTCAGGATCGAGGGAAAGATGAACGGATTAAAGTACAGAGAAATCCTTGATGAAAACCTGCTCCAGAGTGCTCAGGACCTCAGACTGGGGCGAAGGTTCACCTTCCAACAGGACAATGACCCTAAACACACAGCCAAGACAACGCAGGAGTGGCTTCGGGACAAGTCTCTGAATGTCCTTGAGCCAGAGCCCGGACTTGAACCCGATCGAACATCTCTGGAGAGACCTGAAAATAGCTGTGCAGCGACGCTCTCCATCCAACCTGACAGAGCTTGAGAGGATCTGCGGAGAAGAATGGGAGAAACTCCCAAAATCAAATCAAATCAAATCAAATGTTATTTGACACATGCGCCGAATACAACAGCTGTAGACCTTACAGTGAAATGCTTACTTACAAGCCCTTAACCAACAATGCAGTTTTAAGAAAGAATACCAAAACAAATCACAAAAAAATACAACATAAAATAATACGAAATAAAAGTAACAAATAATTAAAGAGCAGCAGTAAAAATAACAATAGCAAGGCTATATACAGGGGGTACCGGTACCGAGTCAATGTGCGGAGGCACCGGTTAGTCGAGGTAATTGGGGTAATATGTACATGTAGATAGAGTTAATAAAGTGACTATGCATAGATAATAAACAGAAAGTTGCAGTAGCGTAAAAGAGGGGTGGGGGGGCAATGCAAATAGTCTGGGTAACCATTTGATTAGATGTTCAGGAGTCTTATGGCTTGGGGGTAGAAGCTGTTTAGAAACCTCTTGGACCTAGACTTGGCGCTCCGGTACCGCTTGCCGTGCAGTAGCAGAGAGAACAGTCTATGACTAGGGTGGCTGGAGTCTTTGACCATTTTTAGGGCCTTCCTCTGACACTGTCTGGTATAGAGGTCCTGGATGGCAGGAAGCTTGGCCCCAGTGATGTACTGGGCCGTACGCACTACCCTCTGTAGTGCCTTGCAGTCGGAGGCCGAGCAGTTGCCATACCAGGCGGTGATGCAACCAGTCAGGATGCTCTCAAACCTTTTGAGCGTCTGAGGACCCATGCCAAATCTTTTCAGTCTCCTGAGGGGGAATAGGTTTTGTCGTGCCCTCTTCACAACTGTCTTGGTGTGCTTGGACCATGTTAGTTTGTTGGTGATGTGGACTCTCAACCTACTCCACTACAGCCGTGACGATGAGAATGGGGGCATGCTCGGTCCTCTTCTTTTTCCTGTAGTCCACAATCATCTCCTTTGTCTTGATCATGTTGAGGGAGAGGTTGTTATCCTGGCACCACACGGCCAGGTCTCTGACCTCCTCCCTATAGGCTGTCTCGTCGTTGTCGGTGATCAGATGATGTTGTGTCATCGGCAAACTTAATGATGGTGTTGGAGTCGTGCCTGGCCACGCAGTCATGGGTGAACAGGGAGTACAGGAGGGGACTGAGCACGCACCCCTGAGGGGCCCCCGTGTTGAGCATCAGCGTGGCGGATGTGTTGTTACCTACCCTTACCACCTGGGGGTGGCCCGTCAGGAAGTCCAGGATTCAGTTGCAGAAGGAGGTGTTTAGTCCCAGGTTCCTTAGCTTAGTGATGAGCTTTGAGGGCACTTTGGTGTTGAACGCTGAGCTGTAGTCAATGAATAGCATTCTCACATAGGTGTTCATTTTGCCCAGGTGTGAAAGGGCAGTGTGGAGCGCAATAGAGATTGCATCATCTCTGGATCTGTTGGAGTGATATGCAAATTGGAGTGGGTCTAGGGTTTCTGGGAAAATGGTATTGATGTGAGCCATGACCAGCCTTTCAAAGCACTTCATGGCAACAGAAGTGAGTGCAACGGGTCGATAGTCATTTAGGCAGGTTACCCTGGCGTTCTTGGGCACAGGGACTATGGTGGTCTGCTTGAAACATGTTGGTATTACAGACTCAGACAGGGAGAGGTTGAACATTTCCTTGAAGACACTTGCCAGTTGGTCAGCGCATGCTCGTAGTACACGTACTGGTAATCCGTCTGGCCCTGCGGCCTTGTGAATGTTGAGCTGTTTAAAGGTCTTAATTCCATCGGCTAAGGAGAGCGTGATCACGCAGTCATCCGGAACAGCTGATGCTCTCATGCATGTTTCAGTGTTACTTGCCTCGAAGCGAGCATAGAAGTAATTCAGCTCGTTTGGTAGGCTCGTGTCACTGGTCAGCTCGCGGCTGTGTTTCCCTTTGTAGTCTGTAATAGTTTGCAAGCCCTGCCACATCCGACGAGCGTCTGAGCCGGTGTAGTACGATTCGATCTTAGTCCTGTATTGACGCTTTGCCTGTTTGATGGTTTGTCGGAGGGCATAGCGGGATTTCTTATAACCGTCCGGGTTAGAGTCCCACTCCTTGAAAGCGGCAGCTCTACCCTTTAGCTCAGTGCAGATGTTGCCTGTAATCCATGGCTTCTGGTTGGGGTATGTACGTACAGTCACTGTGGGGACGACTTCATCGATGCACTTATTGATGAAGCCAGTGACTGATGTGGTGTACTCCTCAATGCCATCGGAAGAATCCCGGAACATATTCCAGTCTGTGCTAGCAAAACATTCCTGTAGCTTAGCATCTGCTTCATCTGACCACTTTTTTATTGACCGAGTCACTGGTGCTTCCTACAGGACTGCCAAGCTCGTAGCGTCTTACCCAAGAAGACTCGAGGCTGTAATCGCTGCCAAAGGTGCTTCAACAAAGTACTGAGTAAAGGGTCTGAATACGTATGTAAATGTGATTGATGAGGGGAAAAAAATAATTTAATCAATTTCAGAATAAGGCTGTAATGTAACAAAATGTGGAAAAAGTCAAGTGGTCTGAATACTTTCCGAATGTACTGTATATGTATATCTATGGTTGGACCACCCTCACCCTCACACCCACACAAATCACTGTAAATCTCTACCAGGCACTTTAAAGTCCACGTACCTGGACTTGGATACTGCACCCTTCGTTCACATCATCACGTGAAGACCTCAGTGGTTTATGGTCAGTGGTGTATTTCTGGGGTATCTGTACTTTACTTTACTATAAAATTTTTGAGAACTTTTACTTTTACTCCACTACATTCCTAAAGAAAATAATGTACTTTCTACTCCATACATTTTCCCTGACACCCAAAAGTACTCCTTACATTTTGAATGCTTAGCAGGACAGGAAAATTGTGTAATTCACGCACTTCTCAAGAGAAAATCCCTGGTCATCCCTGCTGCATCTGATCTGGCGGACTCATTAAACAGAAATTATTTGTTTGTAAATTATGTCTGAGTGTTGGAGTGTGCCCCTGGCAATCCGTAAATAAAAAAAACAAGGAAATCTTGCCATGAAATGATTTATATTTTTACTTTTGAGTATAGTTTTGCAATTACATTTACTTTTGATACTTAAGTATATTTAAAACCAAATACTTTTTCACTTTTACTTAAGTAGGATTTTACTAGGTGACTTCCACTTTTACTTGAGTCATTTTCTATTAAGGTATCTTTACTTTTACTCAAGTATTACAATTGGGTCCTTTTTCCACCACTGTTTATGGTTTATGACCCTGCTCCACCCTAACAGGTGGCCAGCTAGTCAACTCTGTAATGGGAGGTTAGTCTACACGTCCAAACACCTGGAAAGTAGCACCACACCCCGCTATAGTCAGCGGTCTGTCAATACTTGTCAGGAAGTAATGGTGGGGCCATTGACATTGCTGTATCTGTGTGAGGATCAGAGCCTCTCCTTTAAAAATTGTACTGACTTATATTGCTTTTCTTCATTACAAAATAAGTAAATGGAGTAGCATGTACGGAAATATATCGTAGACTTCACTTAGTCTCCAACACTCTACTCAGCAAATTGGATGTAGTTATCACAGTGCCATCCGTTTTGTCACCAAAGCCCCATATAATACCCACCATTGTGACCTGTACGCACTCGTTGGCTGGCCCTCACTACATATTCGTCGCCAAACCCACTGGCTCCAGGCCATCTATAAATCACTGCTAGGCAAATCCCCGCCTTATCTTAGCTCATTGGTCACCATAGCAACACCCACCCGTAGTATGCGCTCCAGCAGGTATATCTCACTGGTCATCCCCAAAGCCAACACCTCCTTTGGCCGCCATTCCTTCCAGTTCTCTGCTGCCAATGACTGGAACGAACTGCAAAAATCTCTGAAGCTGGAGACTCTTATCTCCCTCACTAACTTTAAGCATCTGTTGTCAGAGCAGCTTACCGATCACTGTACCTGTACACAGCCCATCTGAAATTAGCCCACCCAACTACCTCATCCCCATATTGTTATTTATTTTGCTAATTCGCACCACAGTATCTCTATTTGCACATCATCTCTTGCACATCTATCATTCCAGTGTTAATACTAATTGTAATTATTTTGCACTATGGCCTATTTATTGCCTTACCTCCATAACTTGCTACATTTGCACACACTGTATATATATTTTATGTTGTATTTTTGACTTTATGTTTTGTTTTACCCCATATGTAACTCTGTGTTGTTGTTTTTATCGCACTGCTTTGCTTTATCTTGGCCAGGTCGCATTTGTAAATGAGAACGTGTTCTCAACTGGCTTACCTGGTTAAATAAAGGTGAAATCAAATAAAATAAATAGTATTTTAATTAAGTTACATTAATTGCTGCACAACCTATCTTAAAATGTGACAGATGTTGTTATCCAAGCACATTAGAGAATTTCAGACGATTTCTAATTGCCTGTGAATGATATGCTATATTCCCCCTGTATCTTTTAAAAGTGAAAACGTATCACTCTAGAGGCTATAGCGGTTGTGTCCCATATGGCACCCTGTTCCCTATTTAGTGAACTACTTTTGACCAGGGCCCATAGGGTTTTGGTAAAAAGTAGGGCACTATATAGGGAATAGGGTGCCATTTGGGACGCTGACAGATTATCCTAATTCGTTTATCTGCCACATACATTTAGGGTAATTCCCCAGTAGTTAATGTGCTTCCTGTTTCTGTAGGAGAGAT
>NW_028156662.1:0-27013 GCF_964263955.1 Coregonus lavaretus
TCCTCTCTCCCAGACCAACTAGACTAAACAACATCCTCTCTCCAGACCACAGGACCACTAGACTAAACAACATCCTCTCTCCCAGACCAACTAGACTAAACAACATCCTCTCTCCCAGACCAACCAGACTAAACAACATCCTCTCTCCCAGACCAACTAGACTAAACAACATCCTCTCTCCCAGACCAACCAGACTAAACAACATCCTCTCTCCCAGACCAACTACACTAAACAACATCCTCTCTCCCAGACCAACTAGACTAAACAACATCCTCTCTCCCAGACCAACTAGACTAAACAACATCCTCTCTCCCAGACCAACTAGACTAAACAACATCCTCTCTCCCAGACCAACTAGACTAAACAACATCCTCTCTCCCAGACCAACCAGACTAAACAACATCCTCTCTCCCAGACCAACCAGACTAAACAACATCCTCTCTCCCAGACCAACTACACTAAACAACATCCTCTCTCCCAGACCAACTAGACTAAACAACATCCTCTCTCCCAGACCAACTAGACTAACCAACATCCTCTCTCCCAGACCACAGGACCACCAGACTAAACAACATCCTCTCTCCCAGACCAACCAGACTAAACAACATCCTCTCTCTCAGACCAACCAGACTAAACAACATCCTCTCTCCCAGACCAACTAGACTAAACAACATCCTCTCTCCCAGACCAACTAGACTAAACAACATCCTCTCTCCCAGACCAACTAGACTAAACAACATCCTCTCTCCAGACCAACCAGACTAAACAACATCCTCTCTCCCAGACCAACTAGACTAAACAACATCCTCTCTCCCAGACCAACCAGACTAAACAACATCCTCTCTCCCAGACCAACTAGACTAAACAACATCCTCTCTCCCAGACCAACCAGACTAAACAACATCCTCTCTCCCAGACCAACCAGACTAAACAACATCCTCTCTCCCAGACCAACCAGACTAAACAACATCCTCTCTCCCAGACCAACCAGACTAAACAACATCCTCTCTCCCAGACCAACTAGACTAAACAACATCCTCTCTCCCAGACCAACCAGACTAAACAACATCCTCTCTCCCAGACCAACTAGACTAAACAACATCCTCTCTCCCAGACCACAGGACCACCAGACTAAACAACATCCTCTCTCCCAGACCAACCAGACTAAACAACATCCTCTCTCCCAGACCAACCAGACTAAACAACATCCTCTCTCCCAGACCAACCAGACTAAACAACATCCTCTCTCCCAGACCAACCAGACTAAACAACATCCTCTCTCCCAGACCAACTAGACTAAACAACATCCTCTCTCCCAGACCAACCAGACTAAACAACATCCTCTCTCCCAGACCAACTAGACTAAACAACATCCTCTCTCCCAGACCAACTAGACTAAACAACATCCTCTCTCCCAGACCAACTAGACTAAACAACATCCTCTCTCCAGACCAACTAGACTAAACAACATCCTCTCTCCCAGACCAACTAGACTAAACAACATCCTCTCTCCCAGACCACAGGACCACCAGACTAAACAACATCCTCTCTCCCAGACCAACCAGACTAAACAACATCCTCTCTCCCAGACCAACCAGACTAAACAACATCCTCTCTCCCAGACCAACCAGACTAAACAACATCCTCTCTCCCAGACCAACTAGACTAAACAACATCCTCTCTCCCAGACCACAGGACCACCAGACTAAACAACATCCTCTCTCCCAGACCAACCAGACTAAACAACATCCTCTCTCCAGACCAACTAGACTAAACAACATCCTCTCTCCCAGACCAACCAGACTAAACAACATCCTCTCTCCCAGACCAACTAGACTAAACAACATCCTCTCTCCCAGACCAACTAGACTAAACAACATCCTCTCTCCCAGACCAACTAGACTAAACAACATCCTCTCTCCCAGACCAACTAGACTAAACAACATCCTCTCTCCAGACCAACTAGACTAAACAACATCCTCTCTCCAGACCAACTAGACTAAACAACATCCTCTCTCCCAGACCAACTAGACTAAACAACATCCTCTCTCCCAGACCAACCAGACTAAACAACATCCTCTCTCCCAGACCAACTAGACTAAACAACATCCTCTCTCCCAGACCAACTAGACTAAACAACATCCTCTCTCCAGACCAACTAGACTAAACAACATCCTCTCTCCCAGACCAACCAGACTAAACAACATCCTCTCTCCCAGACCAACTAGACTAAACAACATCCTCTCTCCCAGACCAACCAGACTAAACAACATCCTCTCTCCCAGACCAACTAGACTAAACAACATCCTCTTTCCCAGACCAACCAGACTAAACAACATCCTCTCTCCCAGACCAACCAGACTAAACAACATCCTCTCTCCCAGACCAACTAGACTAAACAACATCCTCTCTCCCAGACCAACCAGACTAAACAACATCCTCTCTCCCAGACCAACTAGACTAAACAACATCCTCTCTCACAGACCAACCAGACTAAACAACATCCTCTCTCCCAGACCAACTAGACTAAACAACATCCTCTCTCTCAGACAAACCAGACTAAACAACATCCTCTCTCCCAGACCAACCAGACTAAACAACATCCTCTCTCCTCAGACCAACCAGACTAAACAACATCCTCTCTCCCAGACCAACCAGACTAAACAACATCCTCTCTCCCAGACCAACTAGACTAAACAACATCCTCTCTCTCCCAGACCAACCAGACTAAACAACATCCTCTCTCCAGACCAACTAGACTAAACAACATCCTCTCTCCCAGACCAACTAGACTAAACAACAACCTCTCTCACAGACCAACCAGACTAAACAACATCCTCTCTCCCAGACCAACCATACTAAACAACATCCTCTCTCCCAGACCCAAACCAGACTAAACAACATCCTCTCTCTCAGACCAACCAGACTAAACAACATCCTCTCTCCCAGACCAACCAGACTAAACAACATCCTCTCTCCCAGACCAACCAGACTAAACAACATCCTCTCTCCCAGACCAACCAGACTAAACAACATCCTCTCTCCCAGACCAACCAGACTAAACAACATCCTATCTCCCAGACCAACCAGACTAAACAACATCCTCTCTCCCAGACCAACCAGACTAAACAACATCCTCTCTCCCAGACCAACTAGACTAAACAACATCCTCTCTCCCAGACCAACTAGACTAAACAACATCCTCTCTCCCAGACCAACCAGACTAAACAACATCCACTCTCCCAGACCAACTAGACTAAAAAACATCCTCTCTCCCAGACCAACTAGACTAAACAACATCCTCTCTCCCAGACCAACTAGACTAAACAACATCCTCTCTCACCAGACCAACTAGACTAAACAACATCCTCTCTCCCAGACCAACCAGACTAAACAACATCCTCTCTCCCAGACCAACTAGACTAAACAACATCCTCTCTCCCAGACCAACTAGACTAAACAACATCCTCTCTCCCAGACCAACTAGACTAAACAACATCCTCTCTCCCAGACCAACCAGACTAAACAACATCCTCTCTCCCAGACCACTAGGACCACCAGACTAAACAACATCCTCTCTCCCAGACCAACCAGACTAAACAACATCCTCTCTCCCAGACCACAGGACCACCAGACTAAACAACATCCTCTCTCCCAGACCAACTAGACTAAACAACATCCTCTCTCCCAGACCAACCAGACTAAACAACATCCTCTCTCCCAGACCAACTAGACTAAACAACATCCTCTCTCCAAGACCAACCAGACTAAACAACATCCTCTCTCCCAGACCAACCAGACTAAACAAACACCCTCTCTCCCAGACCAACTAGACTAAACAACATCCTCTCTCCAGACCAACTGGACTAAACAACATCCTCTCTCCCAGACCAACTAGACTAAACAACATCCTCTCTCCAGACCAACTAGACTAAACAACATCCTCTCTCCCAGACCAACCAGACTAAACAACATCCTCTCTCCCAGACCAACCAGACTAAACAACATCCTCTCTCCCAGACCAACTAGACTAAACAACATCCTCTCTCCCAGACCAACAGACTAAACAACATCCTCTCTCCCAGACCAACCAGACTAAACAACATCCTCTCTCCCAGACCAACTAGACTAAACAACATCCTCTCTCCCAGACCAACCAGACTAAACAACATCCTCTCTCCCAGACCAACTAGACTAAACAACATCCACTCTCCCAGACCAACCAGACTAAACAACATCCTCTCTCCCAGACCAACTAGACTAAACAACATCCTCTCTCTCAGACAAACCAGACTAAACAACATCCTCTCTCCCAGACCAACCAGACTAAACAACATCCTCTCTCTCAGACCAACCAGACTAAACAACATCCTCTCTCCCAGACCAACCAGACTAAACAACACCCTATCTCCCAGACCAACTAGACTAAACAACATCCTCTCTCTCCCAGACCAACCAGACTAAACAACATCCTCTCTCCAGACCAACTAGACTAAACAACATCCTGTCTCCCAGACCAACTAGACTAAACAACATCCTCTCTCCCAGACCAACTAGACTAAACAACATCCTCTCTCCCAGACCAACCAGACTAAACAACATCCTCTCTCCCAGACCAACCAGACTAAACAACATCCTCTCTCCCAGACCAACTAGACTAAACAACATCCTCTCTCCCAGACCAACTAGACTAAACAACATCCTCTCTCCCAGACAAACCAGACTAAACAACATCCTCTCTCCCAGACCAACCAGACTAAACAACATCCTCTCTCTCAGACCAACCAGACTAAACAACATCCTCTCTCCCAGACCAACCAGACTAAACAACATCCTCTCTCTCCAGACCAACTAGACTAAACAACATCCTCTCTCCCAGACCAACCAGACTAAACAACATCCTCTCTCCAGACCAACTAGACTAAACAACATCCTCTCTCCCAGACCAACTAGACTAAACAACATCCTCTCTCACAGACCAACCAGACTAAACAACATCCTCTCTCCCAGACCAACCAGACTAAACAACATCCTCTCTCCCAGACCAACTAGACTAAACAACATCCTGTCTCCCAGACCAACTAGACTAAACAACATCCTCTCTCCCAGACCAACTAGACTAAACAACATCCTCTCTCCCAGACCAACCAGACTAAACAACATCCTCTCTCCCAGACCAACCAGACTAAACAACATCCTCTCTCCAGACCAACTAGACTAAACAACATCCTCTCTCCCAGACCAACTAGACTAAACAACATCCTCTCTCCCAGACCAACCAGACTAAACAACATCCTCTCTCCCAGACCAACTAGACTAAACAACATCCTCTCTCCCAGACCAACCAGACTAAACAACATCCTCTCTCCAGACCAACTAGACTAAACAACATCCTCTCTCCCAGACCAACTAGACTAAACAACATCCTCTCTCCCAGACCAACTATACTAAACAACATCCTCTCTCCCAGACCAACTAGACTAAACAACATCCTCTCTCCCAGACCAACCAGACTAAACAACATCCTCTCTCCCAGACCAACCAGACTAAACACATCCTCTCTCCCAGACCAACCAGACTAAACAACATCCTCTCTCCCAGACCAACTAGACTAAACAAACATCCTCTCTCCCAGACCAACTAGACTAAACAACATCCTCTCTCCAGACCAACTAGACTAAACAACATCCCTCTCTCAGACCAACCAGACTAAACAACATCCTCTCTCCCAGACCAACCAGACTAAACAACATCCTCTCTCCCAGACCAACCAGACTAAACAACATCCTCTCTCCCAGACCAACTATACTAAACAACATCCTTTCTCCAGACCAACTAGACTAAACAACATCCTCTCTCCCCAGACCAACCAGACTAAACAACATCCTCTCTCCAGACCAACCAGACTAAACAACATCCTCTCTCCAGACCACAGGACCAACAGACTAAACAACATCCTCTCTCCAGACCAACTAGACTAAACAACATCCTCTCTCCCAGACCAACCAGACTAAACAACATCCTCTCTCCCAGACCAACCAGACTAACCAACATCCTCTCTCCCAGACCAACCAGACTAAACAACATCCTCTCTCCCAGACCAACTAGACTAAACAACATCCTCTCTCCCAGACCAACTAGACTAAACAACATCCTCTCTCCAGACCAACTAGACTAAACAACATCCTCTCTCCCAGACCAACCAGACTAAACAACATCCTCTCTCCCAGACCAACTAGACTAAACAACATCCTCTCTCCCAGACCAACTAGACTAAACAACATCCTCTCTCCCAGACCAACCAGACTAAACAACATCCTCTCTCCCAGACCAACCAGACTAAACAACATCCTCTCTCCCAGACCAACCAGACTAAACAACATCCTCTCTCCCAGACCAACTAGACTAAACAACATCCTCTCTCCCAGACCAACCAGACTAAACAACATCCTCTCTCCCAGACCAACTAGACTAAACAACATCCTCTCTCCCAGACCAACCAGACTAAACAACATCCTCTCTCCCAGACCAACTAGACTAAACAACATCCTCTCTCCCAGACCAACTAGACTAAACAACATCCTCTCTCCCAGACCAACTAGACTAAACAACATCCTCTCTCCAGACCAACTAGACTAAACAACATCCTCTCTCCCAGACCAACTAGACTAAACAACATCCTCTCTCCCAGACCACAGGACCACCAGACTAAACAACATCCTCTCTCCCAGACCAACCAGACTAAACAACATCCTCTCTCCCAGACCAACCAGACTAAACAACATCCTCTCTCCCAGACCAACCAGACTAAACAACATCCTCTCTCCCAGACCAACTAGACTAAACAACATCCTCTCTCCCAGACCACAGGACCACCAGACTAAACAACATCCTCTCTCCCAGACCAACCAGACTAAACAACATCCTCTCTCCCAGACCAACTAGACTAAACAACATCCTCTCTCCCAGACCAACCAGACTAAACAACATCCTCTCTCCCAGACCAACTAGACTAAACAACATCCTCTCTCCCAGACCAACTAGACTAAACAACATCCTCTCTCCCAGACCAACTAGACTAAACAACATCCTCTCTCCCAGACCAACTAGACTAAACAACATCCTCTCTCCAGACCAACTAGACTAAACAACATCCTCTCTCCCAGACCAACTAGACTAAACAACATCCTCTCTCCCAGACCAACTAGACTAAACAACATCCTCTCTCCCAGACCAACCAGACTAAACAACATCCTCTCTCCAGACCAACTAGACTAAACAACATCCTCTCTCCCAGACCAACTAGACTAAACAACATCCTCTCTCCCAGACCAACTAGACTAAACAACATCCTCTCTCCCAGACCAACCAGACTAAACAACATCCTCTCTCCCAGACCAACTAGACTAAACAACATCCTCTCTCCCAGACCAACCAGACTAAACAACATCCTCTCTCCCAGACCAACTAGACTAAACAACATCCTCTCTCCCAGACCAACCAGACTAAACAACATCCTCTCTCCCAGACCAACCAGACTAAACAACATCCTCTCTCCCAGACCAACTAGACTAAACAACATCCTCTCTCCCCAGACCAACCAGACTAAACAACATCCTCTCTCCCAGACCAACTAGACTAAACAACATCCTCTCTCACAGACCAACCAGACTAAACAACATCCTCTCTCCCAGACCAACTAGACTAAACAACATCCTCTCTCTCAGACAAACCAGACTAAACAACATCCTCTCTCCCAGACCAACCAGACTAAACAACATCCTCTCTCTCAGACCAACCAGACTAAACAACATCCTCTCTCCCAGACCAACCAGACTAAACAACATCCTCTCTCCCAGACCAACTAGACTAAACAACATCCTCTCTCTCCCAGACCAACCAGACTAAACAACATCCTCTCTCCAGACCAACTAGACTAAACAACATCCTCTCTCCCAGACCAACTAGACTAAACAACAACCTCTCTCACAGACCAACCAGACTAAACAACATCCTCTCTCCCAGACCAACCATACTAAACAACATCCTCTCTCCCAGACCAACTAGACTAAACAACATCCTCTCTCTCAGACCAACCAGACTAAACAACATCCTCTCTCCCAGACCAACCAGACTAAACAACATCCTCTCTCCCAGACCAACCAGACTAAACAACATCCTCTCTCCCAGACCAACCAGACTAAACAACATCCTCTCTCCCAGACCAAGCAGACCAACTAGACTAAACAACATCCTATCTCCCAGACCAACCAGACTAAACAACATCCTCTCTCCCAGACCAACCAGACTAAACAACATCCTCTCTCCCAGACCAACTAGACTAAACAACATCCTCTCTCCCAGACCAACTAGACTAAACAACATCCTCTCTCCCAGACCAACCAGACTAAACAACATCCACTCTCCCAGACCAACTAGACTAAAAAACATCCTCTCTCCCAGACCAACTAGACTAAACAACATCCTCTCTCCCAGACCAACTAGACTAAACAACATCCTCTCTCCCAGACCAACTAGACTAAACAACATCCTCTCTCCCAGACCAACCAGACTAAACAACATCCTCTCTCCCAGACCAACTAGACTAAACAACATCCTCTCTCCCAGACCAACTAGACTAAACAACATCCTCTCTCCCAGACCAACTAGACTAAACAACATCCTCTCTCCCAGACCAACCAGACTAAACAACATCCTCTCTCCCAGACCACAGGACCACCAGACTAAACAACATCCTCTCTCCCAGACCAACCAGACTAAACAACATCCTCTCTCCCAGACCACAGGACCACCAGACTAAACAACATCCTCTCTCCCAGACCAACTAGACTAAACAACATCCTCTCTCCCAGACCAACCAGACTAAACAACATCCTCTCTCCCAGACCAACTAGACTAAACAACATCCTCTCTCCAAGACCAACCAGACTAAACAACATCCTCTCTCCCAGACCAACCAGACTAAACAACACCCTCTCTCCCAGACCAACTAGACTAAACAACATCCTCTCTCCCAGACCAACTGGACTAAACAACATCCTCTCTCCCAGACCAACTAGACTAAACAACATCCTCTCTCCAGACCAACTAGACTAAACAACATCCTCTCTCCCAGACCAACCAGACTAAACAACATCCTCTCTCCCAGACCAACCAGACTAAACAACATCCTCTCTCCCAGACCAACTAGACTAAACAACATCCTCTCTCCCAGACCAACCAGACTAAACAACATCCTCTCTCCCAGACCAACCAGACTAAACAACATCCTCTCTCCCAGACCAACTAGACTAAACAACATCCTCTCTCCCAGACCAACCAGACTAAACAACATCCTCTCTCCCAGACCAACTAGACTAAACAACATCCTCTCTCCCAGACCAACCAGACTAAACAACATCCTCTCTCCCAGACCAACTAGACTAAACAACATCCTCTCTCTCAGACAAACCAGACTAAACAAAATCCTCTCTCCCAGACCAACCAGACTAAACAACATCCTCTCTCTCAGACCAACCAGACTAAACAACATCCTCTCTCCCAGACCAACCAGACTAAACAACACCCTATCTCCCAGACCAACTAGACTAAACAACATCCTCTCTCTCCCAGACCAACCAGACTAAACAACATCCTCTCTCCAGACCAACTAGACTAAACAACATCCTGTCTCCCAGACCAACTAGACTAAACAACATCCTCTCTCCCAGACCAACTAGACTAAACAACATCCTCTCTCCCAGACCAACCAGACTAAACAACATCCTCTCTCCCAGACCAACCAGACTAAACAACATCCTCTCTCCCAGACCAACTAGACTAAACAACATCCTCTCTCCCAGACCAACTAGACTAAACAACATCCTCTCTCTCAGACAAACCAGACTAAACAACATCCTCTCTCCCAGACCAACCAGACTAAACAACATCCTCTCTCTCAGACCAACCAGACTAAACAACATCCTCTCTCCCAGACCAACCAGACTAAACAACACCCTATCTCCCAGACCAACTAGACTAAACAACATCCTCTCTCTCCCAGACCAACCAGACTAAACAACATCCTCTCTCCAGACCAACTAGACTAAACAACATCCTCTCTCCCAGACCAACTAGACTAAACAACATCCTCTCTCACAGACCAACCAGACTAAACAACATCCTCTCTCCCAGACCAACCAGACTAAACAACATCCTCTCTCCCAGACCAACTAGACTAAACAACATCCTGTCTCCCAGACCAACTAGACTAAACAACATCCTCTCTCCCAGACCAACTAGACTAAACAACATCCTCTCTCCCAGACCAACCAGACTAAACAACATCCTCTCTCCCAGACCAACCAGACTAAACAACATCCTCTCTCCCAGACCAACTAGACTAAACAACATCCTCTCTCCCAGACCAACTAGACTAAACAACATCCTCTCTCCCAGACCAACCAGACTAAACAACATCCTCTCTCCCAGACCAACTAGACTAAACAACATCCTCTCTTCCAGACCAACCAGACTAAACAACATCCTCTCTCCAGACCAACTAGACTAAACAACATCCTCTCTCCCAGACCAACTAGACTAAACAACATCCTCTCTCCCAGACCAACTATACTAAACAACATCCTCTCTCCCAGACCAACTAGACTAAACAACATCCTCTCTCCCAGACCAACCAGACTAAACAACATCCTCTCTCCCAGACCAACCAGACTAAACAACATCCTCTCTCTCAGACCAACCAGACTAAACAACATCCTCTCTCCCAGACCAACTAGACTAAACAACATCCTCTCTCCCAGACCAACTAGACTAAACAACATCCTCTCTCCAGACCAACTAGACTAAACAACATCCTCTCTCTCAGACCAACCAGACTAAACAACATCCTCTCTCCCAGACCAACCAGACTAAACAACATCCTCTCTCCCAGACCAACCAGACTAAACAACATCCTCTCTCCCAGACCAACTAGACTAAACAACATCCTTTCTCCAGACCAACTAGACTAAACAACATCCTCTCTCCCAGACCAACCAGACTAAACAACATCCTCTCTCCCAGACCAACCAGACTAAACAACATCCTCTCTCCCAGACCACAGGACCACCAGACTAAACAACATCCTCTCTCCCAGACCAACCAGACTAAACAACATCCTCTCTCCAAGACCAACCAGACTAAACAACATCCTCTCTCCCAGACCAACCAGACTAACCAACATCCTCTCTCCCAGACCAACCAGACTAAACAACATCCTCTCTCCCAGACCAACTAGACTAAACAACATCCTCTCTCCCAGACCAACTAGACTAAACAACATCCTCTCTCCCAGACCAACTAGACTAAACAACATCCTCTCTCCCAGACCAACCAGACTAAACAACATCCTCTCTCCCAGACCAACTAGACTAAACAACATCCTCTCTCCCAGACCAACTAGACTAAACAACATCCTCTCTCCCAGACCAACCAGACTAAACAACATCCTCTCTCCCAGACCAACCAGACTAAACAACATCCTCTCTCCCAGACCAACCAGACTAAACAACATCCTCTCTCCCAGACCAACTAGACTAAACAACATCCTCTCTCCCAGACCAACCAGACTAAACAACATCCTCTCTCCCAGACCAACTAGACTAAACAACATCCTCTCTCCCAGACCAACCAGACTAAACAACATCCTCTCTCCCAGACCAACTAGACTAAACAACATCCTCTCTCCCAGACCACAGGACCACCAGACTAAACAACATCCTCTCTCCCAGACCAACTATACTAAACAACATCCTCTCTCCCAGACCAACTAGACTAAACAACATCCTCTCTCCCAGACCAACTAGACTAAACAACATCCTCTCTCCCAGACCAACCAGACTAAACAACATCCTCTCTCCCAGACCAACCAGACTAAACAACATCCTCTCTCCCAGACCAACCAGACTAAACAACATCCTCTCTCCCAGACCAACTAAACTAAACAACATCCTCTCTCCCAGACCAACTAGACTAAACAACATCCTCTCCCAGACCAACTAGACTAAACAACATCCTCTCTCCCAGACCACAGGACCACCAGACTAAACAACATCCTCTCTCCCAGACCAACTAGACTAAACAACATCCTCTCTCCCAGACCAACTAGACTAAACAACATCCTCTCTCTCCCAGACCAACTAGACTAAACAACATCCTCTCTCCCAGACCAACCAGACTAAACATCATCCTCTCTCCCAGACCAAGCCTTTTCTCTGGCCTGTCCATGCTGAACCCTTGTAGGCCAGAGAGTGAATTCAGAAACGAGAAAAAACACCCCTCTTAACCCCAGATCTGTCTAAACTAGACACTGGGAGACATGGTGTGTGCTGTGAGTCTAGGTTGGTGGTCAGTACTGTGATGGTGGTCAGTACTGTGATGGTGGTCAGTACTGTGAGTCTAGGTTGGTGGTCAGTACTGTGATGGTGGTCAGTACTGTGAGTCTAGGTTGGTGGTCAGTACTGTGATGGTGGTCAGTACTGTGATGGTGGTCAGTACTGTGAGTCTAGGTTGGTGGTCAGTACTGTGATGGTGGTCAGTACTGTGCGTCTAGGTTGGTGGTCTGTACTGTGAGTCTAGGTTGGTGGTCTGTTCTGTGAGTCTAGGTTGGTGGTCTGTTCTGTGAGTCTAGGTTGGTGTTCAGTACTGTGATGGTGGTCAGTACTGTGAGTCTAGGTTGGTGGTCTGTTCTGTGAGTCTAGGTTGGTGGTCAGTACTGTGAGTCTAGGTTGGTGGTCTGTACTGTGAGCCTAGGTTGGTGGTCTGTTCTGTGAGTCTAGGTTGGTGGTCTGTTCTGTGAGTCTAGGCTGGTGGTCTGTTCTGTGAGTCTAGGTTGGTGGTCTGTACTGTGAGTCTAGGTTGGTGGTCTGTTCTGTGAGTCTAGGTTGGTGGTCTGTTCTGTGAGTCTAGGTTGGTGGTCTGTTCTGTGAGTCTAGGTTGGTGGTCTGTTCTGTGAGTCTAGGTTGGTGTTCTGTTCTGTGAGTCTAGGTTGGTGGTCTGTTCTGTGAGTCTAGGTTGGTGGTCTGTACTGTGAGTCTAGGTTGGTGGTCTGTACTGTGATGATGCTCAGTCGTGGATGCTAACTGTGTGCGGTTGACCTGTGTGTGTGTGTGTGTGTGTGTGTGTCTATTTTACTGTGCACTAGAACCTAAAAGGGTTATTCAACTGTCCCCATAGGAGAACCCTTTTTGGTTCCAGGTAGAACCTTTTGGGGTTCTATGTAGAACCATTTCCACAGAGGGTTCTACCTGGAACCCAAAAGGGTTCTACCTGGAATCAAAAAGGGTTCTCCTATGGGGACAGTTGAATAACCCTTTTGGAACTCTTTTTTTTCTAAGAGTGTGTGCGGTTGACCTCTGTGTGTGTGTGTGTTCTTACTGTGTGCGGTTGACCTCTGCGTGGGCGATGGCACTGAGGAAAGGCAGGATGTTTCCATAGTGAAGGAACAGACGGACCAATGGGATAGCTGCTTCCTGTTTCTCCCTGCAGACCTCCCCTAGGATATGGGCCGCAGATGCCGACACCGGCTGGGAGGGGAGAGGGGGATACACGCGTCACACACAAAGTACCTACAGTATCCTCCCCTCACCTTTATGTTAGTGGAGGTATCTACAGTATCCTCCCTTCACCTTTATGTTAGTGGAGGTATCTACAGTATCCCTCCTCACCTTTATGTTAGTAGAGGTATCTACAGTATCCTCCCTCCTCACCTTTATGTTAGTGGAGGTATCTACAGTATCCTCCCTTCACCTTTATGTTAGTGGAGGTATCTACAGTATCCTCCCCTCACCTTTATGTTAGTGGAGGTATCTACAGTATCCTCCCTCACCTTTATGTTAGTGGAGGTATCTACAGTATCCTCCCCTCACCTTTATGTTAGTGGAGGTATCTACAGTATCCTCCCTCGCCTTTATGTTAGTGGAGGTATCTACAGTATCCTCCCTCACCTTTATGTTAGTGGAGGTATCTACAGTATCCTCCCCTCCTCACCTTTATGTTAGTGGAGGTATCTACAATATCCTCCCTCCCCTTTACGTTAGTGGAGGTATCTACAGTATCCTCCCTCACCTTTATGTTAGTGGAGGTATCTACAGTATCCTCCCCTCACCTTTATGTTAGTGGAGGTATCTACAGTATCCTCCCTCACCTTTATGTTAGTGGAGGTATCTACAGTATCCTCCCCTCACCTTTATGTTAGTGGAGGTATCTACAGTATCCCTCCCCTCACCTTTATGTTAGTGGAGGTATCTACAGTATCCCTCCCTCACCTTTATGTTAGTGGAGGTATCTACAGTATCCTCCCCCCTCACCTTTATGTTAGTGGAGGTATCTACAGTATCCTCCCTCACCTTTATGTTAGTGGAGGTATCTACAGTATCCCTCCCCTCACCTTTATGTTAGTGGAGGTATCTACAGTATCCCCCCCCCCCCTCACCTTTATGTTAGTGGAGGTATCTACAGTATCCCTCCCTCCTCCCCTTTATGTTAGTGGAGGTATCTACAGTATCCCCCCTCCCCTCCCCTTTATGTTAGTGGAGGTATCTACAGTATCCTCCCCTCCCCTTTATGTTAGTGGAGGTATCTACAGTATCCCCCCCCCTCCCCTTTATGTTAGTGGAGGTATCTACAGTATCCCCCCTCCCCTTTATGTTAGTGGAGGTATCTACAGTATCCCCCCCCTCACCTTTATGTTAGTGGAGGTATCTACAGTATCCCCCCCTCACCTTTATGTTAGTGGAGGTATCTACAGTATCCCCCCCCCCCTCCCCTTTATGTTAGTGGAGGTATCTACAGTATCCCTCCTCACCTTTATGTTAGTGGAGGTATCTACAGTATCCCCCCCTCACCTTTATGTTAGTGGAGGTATCTACAGTATCCCTCCCCTCACCTTTATGTTAGTGGAGGTATCTACAGTATCCCTCCCCTCACCTTTATGTTAGTGGAGGTATCTACAGTATCCCCCCCCTCACCTTTATGTTAGTGGAGGTATCTACAGTATCCCTCCCCTCACCTTTATGTTAGTGGAGGTATCTACAGTATCCCTCCTCACCTTTATGTTAGTGGAGGTATCTACAGTATCCCCCCCTCACCTTTATGTTAGTGGAGGTATCTACAGTATCCTCCCCCCTCACCTTTATGTTAGTGGAGGTATCTACAGTATCCCCCCCCCCCCCCTCACCTTTATGTTAGTGGAGGTATCTACAGTATCCCCCACTCACCTTTATGTTAGTGGAGGTATCTACAGTATCCTCCCCCCTCTTCACCTTTATGTTAGTGGAGGTATCTACAGTATCCCCCCCCTCACCTTTATGTTAGTGGAGGTATCTACAGTATCCTCCCCTCCCCTTTATGTTAGTGGAGGTATCTACAGTATCCTCCCCCTCACCTTTATGTTAGTGGAGGTATCTACAGTATCCTCCCCTCACCTTTATGTTAGTGGAGGTATCTACAGTATCCTCCCCTCCCCTTTATGTTAGTGGAGGTATCTACAGTATCCTCCCCCTCACCTTTATGTTAGTGGAGGTATCTACAGTATCCCCCCCCCCCCCCCTCACCTTTATGTTAGTGGAGGTATCTACAGTATCCCCCCCCCCCCTCCCCTTTATGTTAGTGGAGGTATCTACAGTATCCTCCCCTCCCCTTTATGTTAGTGGAGGTATCTACAGTATCCTCCCCTCACCTTTATGTTAGTGGGGGTATCTACAGTATCCCCCCCCCCCCTCCCCTTTATGTTAGTGGAGGTATCTACAGTATCCTCCCCTCCCCTTTATGTTAGTGGAGGTATCTACAGTATCCCTCCCCTCACCTTTATGTTAGTGGAGGTATCTACAGTATCCTCCCCTCCCCTTTATGTTAGTGGAGGTATCTACAGTATCCTCCCCTCACCTTTATGTTAGTGGAGGTATCTACAGTATCCCTCCCCTCACCTTTATGTTAGTGGAGGTATCTACAGTATCCCTCCCCTCACCTTTATGTTAGTGGAGGTATCTACAGTATCCCCCCCCCCCTCACCTTTATGTTAGTGGAGGTATCTACAGTATCCCTCCTCACCTTTATGTTAGTGGAGGTATCTACAGTATCCCCCCCCCCTCCCCTTTATGTTAGTGGAGGTATCTACAGTATCCCCCCCTCACCTTTATGTTAGTGGAGGTATCTACAGTATCCTCCCCCCTCCCCTTTATGTTAGTGGAGGTATCTACAGTATCCTCCCCTCACCTTTATGTTAGTGGAGGTATCTACAGTATCCCCCCCTCACCTTTATGTTAGTGGAGGTATCTACAGTATCCTCCCCCCTCCCCTTTATGTTAGTGGAGGTATCTACAGTATCCCTCCCCTCACCTTTATGTTAGTGGAGGTATCTACAGTATCCTCCCCTCCCCTTTATGTTAGTGGAGGTATCTACAGTATCCTCCCCTCACCTTTATGTTAGTGGAGGTATCTACAGTATCCCTCCCCTCACCTTTATGTTAGTGGAGGTATCTACAGTATCCCTCCCCTCACCTTTATGTTAGTGGAGGTATCTACAGTATCCCCCCCCTCACCTTTATGTTAGTGGAGGTATCTACAGTATCCCCCCCCCCTCACCTTTATGTTAGTGGAGGTATCTACAGTATCCCTCCTCACCTTTATGTTAGTGGAGGTATCTACAGTATCCCCCCCCCCTCCCCTTTATGTTAGTGGAGGTATCTACAGTATCCCCCCCTCACCTTTATGTTAGTGGAGGTATCTACAGTATCCCCCCCTCACCTTTATGTTAGTGGAGGTATCTACAGTATCCCCCCCTCACCTTTATGTTAGTGGAGGTATCTACAGTATCCCCCCCCCCCCCCCTCCCCTTTATGTTAGTGGAGGTATCTACAGTATCCCCCCCCCCCCCCTCACCTTTATGTTAGTGGAGGTATCTACAGTATCCTCCCCCCTCCCCTTTATGTTAGTGGAGGTATCTACAGTATCCTCCCCTCACCTTTATGTTAGTGGAGGTATCTACAGTATCCTCCCCCCTCCCCTTTATGTTAGTGGAGGTATCTACAGTATCCTCCCCTCACCTTTATGTTAGTGGAGGTATCTACAGTATCCCCCCCCCCTCACCTTTATGTTAGTGGAGGTATCTACAGTATCCCTCCTCACCTTTATGTTAGTGGAGGTATCTACAGTATCCCCCCCCCTCCCCTTTATGTTAGTGGAGGTATCTACAGTATCCTCCCCTCCCCTTTATGTTAGTGGAGATATCTACAGTATCCCTCCCCTCACCTTTATGTTAGTGGAGGTATCTACAGTATCCCCCCCCCTCACCTTTATGTTAGTGGAGGTATCTACAGTATCCTCCCCCCTCACCTTTATGTTAGTGGAGGTATCTACAGTATCCCCCCCCCCCCCCCTCACCTTTATGTTAGTGGAGGTATCTACAGTATCCTCCCCCCTCACCTTTATGTTAGTGGAGGTATCTACAGTATCCCCCCCCCTCCCCTTTATGTTAGTGGAGGTATCTACAGTATCCTCCCCCCTCACCTTTATGTTAGTGGAGGTATCTACAGTATCCTCCCCTCACCTTTATGTTAGTGGAGGTATCTACAGTATCCCTCCCCTCACCTTTATGTTAGTGGAGGTATCTACAGTATCCTCCCCTCACCTTTATGTTAGTGGAGGTATCTACAGTATCCCTCCCCTCACCTTTATGTTAGTGGAGGTATCTACAGTATCCTCCCCTCACCTTTATGTTAGTGGAGGTATCTACAGTATCCTCCCCCCTCACCTTTATGTTAGTGGAGGTATCTACAGTATCCTCCCCTCACCTTTATGTTAGTGGAGGTATCTACAGTATCCTCCCCTCACCTTTATGTTAGTGGAGGTATCTACAGTATCCTCCCCTCACCTTTATGTTAGTGGAGGTATCTACAGTATCCTCCCCTCACCTTTATGTTAGTGGAGGTATCTACAGTATCCTCCCCCCTCCCCTTTATGTTAGTGGAGGTATCTACAGTATCCTCCCCTCACCTTTATGTTAGTGGAGGTATCTACAGTATCCCTCCCCTCACCTTTATGTTAGTGGAGGTATCTACAGTATCCTCCCCTCACCTTTATGTTAGTGGAGGTATCTACAGTATCCCTCCCCTCACCTTTATGTTAGTGGAGGTATCTACAGTATCCCTCCCCTCACCTTTATGTTAGTGGAGGTATCTACAGTATCCCCCCCCCTCACCTTTATGTTAGTGGAGGTATCTACAGTATCCTCCCCTCACCTTTATGTTAGTGGAGGTATCTACAGTATCCCTCCTCACCTTTATGTTAGTGGAGGTATCTACAGTATCCTCCCCTCACCTTTATGTTAGTGGAGGTATCTACAGTATCCTCCCCTCACCTTTATGTTAGTGGAGGTATCTACAGTATCCTCCCCTCACCTTTATGTTAGTGGAGGTATCTACAGTATCCTCCCCTCACCTTTATGTTAGTGGAGGTATCTACAGTATCCCTCCCCTCACCTTTATGTTAGTGGAGGTATCTACAGTATCCCCCCCTCACCTTTATGTTAGTGGAGGTATCTACAGTATCCTCCCCTTACTTTTATGTTAGTGGAGGTATCTACAGTATCCTCCCCTCACCTTTATGTTAGTGGAGGTATCTACAGTATCCTCCCCTCACCTTTATGTTAGTGGAGGTATCTACAGTATCCCCCCCCTCACCTTTATGTTAGTGGAGGTATCTACAGTATCCCCCCCTCACCTTTATGTTAGTGGAGGTATCTACAGTATCCCTCCTCACCTTTATGTTAGTGGAGGTATCTACAGTATCCTCCCTCACCTTTATGTTAGTGGAGGTATCTACAGTATCCTCCCCTCACCTTTATGTTAGTGGAGGTATCTACAGTATCCTCCCCTCCCCTTTATGTTAGTGGAGGTATCTACAGTATCCCTCCCCTCACCTTTATGTTAGTGGAGGTATCTACAGTATCCTCCCCTCACCTTTATGTTAGTGGAGGTATCTACAGTATCCCTCCCCTCACCTTTATGTTAGTGGAGGTATCTACAGTATCCTCCCCTCCCCTTTATGTTAGTGGAGGTATCTACAGTATCCCTCCCCTCACCTTTATGTTAGTGGAGGTATCTACAGTATCCCTCCCCTCCCCTTTATGTTAGTGGAGGTATCTACAGTATCCTCCCCTCACCTTTATGTTAGTGGAGGTATCTACAGTATCCCTCCCCTCACCTTTATGTTAGTGGAGGTATCTACAGTATCCTCCCCTCCCCTTTATGTTAGTGGAGGTATCTACAGTATCCTCCCCCCTCACCTTTATGTTAGTGGAGGTATCTACAGTATCCTCCCCTCCCCTTTATGTTAGTGGAGGTATCTACAGTATCCTCCCCCCTCACCTTTATGTTAGTGGAGGTATCTACAGTATCCTCCCCTCACCTTTATGTTAGTGGAGGTATCTACAGTATCCCTCCCCCCTCACCTTTATGTTAGTGGAGGTATCTACAGAATTATCCCTCACCTTTACGTTAGTGGAGGTATCTACAGTATCTCCCCTCACCTTTACGTTAGCGGAGGTATCTACAGAATTATCCCTCACCTTTATGTTAGTGGAGGTATCTACAGTATCTCCCCTCACCTTTACGTTAGCGGAGGTATCTACAGAATTATCCCTCACCTTTACGTTAGCGGAGGTATCTACAGTATCTCCCCTCACCTTTACGTTAGCGGAGGTCAGCAGCAGGTCTCTCAGAGGGCTGTAGTGGTCAGAGGGGAACACATGGTCCTCAGTGTAAACAATGTTCAAACGAAGAGAACCCAGCTCATCCACCTTCACTGGTTTCCCTCCATTATCCCTGGGCTGCAGAAAGTACCTAGGATGGAGAGAGAGAGAGAGAGAGGGAGAGAGGAGGGGAGGATGGAGAGAGAGAGGGAGGGGAGGATGGAGAGAGAGAGAGAGGGAGAGAGGAGGGGAGGATGGAGAGAGAGAGAGAGAGAGAGAGAGCGAGAGGAGGGGAGGATGGAGAGAGAGGGAGGGAGAGAGAGAGAGAGGAGGGGAGGATGGAGAGAGAGAGAGAGAAAGGGGGGAGGGGAGGATGGAGAGAGAGAGCGAGAAAGGGGAGAGGGGAGGATGGAGAGAGATCGGGAGGTAAGTCATTATCTCTTTGTTGAGAGAAACAGAAAGATCAAGAGAAAGATCAAGAGTGAGAGAAATATTAAGAGTGAGAGTAAGATAGAGAGAAAGATAGAGAGCGTGAGAGATTGTGATGGGGTTGTGACAGAGAGCGATAGATCAAATCAACGTTTATTGGTCACGTACACAGTTGTTATAGCGTTATAGCGATGCAGTGAAATGTCTCTCTCTATCACACTGTCTCTCTCTATCACTGTCTCTCTGTCTGTCTCTGACTGAGGTCCAGAACACATGGTGAGACATGTATAGGGGCGGCAGGTGGCTTAGTGGTTAAGAGCGTTGTGCCAGTAACCGAAAGGTCGCTGGTTCTAATCCCCGAGCCAACTAGGTGAAAAATCTGTTGATGTGCCCTTAAGCAAGGCACTTAACCCTAATTGCTCATGTAAGTGGCTCTGGATAAGAGCGTCTGCTAAATGACTAAAATGTAAATGTTTCCTGTAATCCATGGCTTCTGGTTGGGGTATGTACGTACGTCATCGATGCACTTATTGATGAAGCCAGTGACTGATGTGGTGTACTCCTCAATGCCATCAGAAGAATCCAGTCTGTGCTAGCAAAACATGTCCTGTAGCTTAGCATCTGCGTCATCTGACCACCTTTTTATTAACCGAGTCACTGGTGCTTCCTGCTTCAGTTTTTGCTTATAAGCAGGAATCAGGAGGATAGAGTTATGGTCAGATTTGCCAAATGGAGGGCGAGGGAGAGCTTTGTATGCGTCTCTGTGTGTGGAGTAAAGGTGGTCTAGAGTTTTTTTCCCCTCTGGTTGCACATTTAACATGCTGGTAGAAATTAGGTAGAACGGATTTAAGTTTCCCTGCATTAATGTCCCCGGCCACTAGGAGCGCTGCCTCTGGATGAGCATTTTCCTGTTTGCTTATGGCCGTATACGGTTCATTGAGTGCGGTCTTAGTGCCAGCATCGGTTTGATGTGGTAAATAGACAGCTACGAAGAATATAGATGAAAACTCTCTTGGTAAATAGTGTGGTCTACAGCTTATCATGAGATACCCTACCTCTTCTTTTTGTAAACAACAGCACCAGCTGTTGTTTACAAATATACATAGACCGCCACCAATTACCAGAGGCAGCTGTTCTATCCTGCCGGTACAGTGTATAACCCGCCAGCTGTATGTTATCCATGTCTTCCTTCAGCCACGACTCGGTGAAACATAAGATATTACAGTTTTTAATGTCCCGTTGGTAGGATATTCCTGCCTGTAGTTCGTCCACTTTATTATCAAGCGATTGTAAATTGTCCGATAGTATCCATGGCAAAGGCAGATTAGCCACTCGTCGCCGGCTCCTTACCAGGCACCCCGATCTCCTTCCGCGATATCTCCTTTCTTTCTACTGAATGACGGGGATGAGGGCCCTGTCGGGTGTCTGGAGCAAATCCCTCTCGTCCAACTCATTAAAGAAATATTATTCGTCCAGTTCAAGGTGAGTAATCGCTGTTCTGATGTCCAGAAGCTCTTTTCGGTCATAAGAGACGGTAGCTGCATCATTATGTACAAAATAAATGACAAACAATGCGAAAAAACACACGAAATAGCCTGGTTGGTTAAGAGTCCATAAAACGGCAGCCATTAGTTAGGATGTGTCTCACCATGCGTCGTGGACCCCAGCCTGTCCCAGCCTGGTTGGTTAAGAGACCATAAAACGGCAGCCATTAGTTAGGATGTGTCTCACCATGCGTCGTGGACCCCAGCCTGTCCATAAAACGGCAGCCATTAGTTAGGATGTGTCTCACCATGCGTCGTGGACCCCAGCCTGTCCCAGGGTCCTCAGCGGAACTCGAACCCCTCCCAGGAACTCATCACCGAACTTCAGGTTACTGGCATTCCACAGGTCAACCCTACATACAGAGAGACAACAGGTCAGCCCTACATACAGAGAGACAACAGGTCAGCCCTACATACAGAGAGACAACAGGTCAGCCCTACATACAGAGAGACAACAGTCAGAGTCACAACACACACACACACACTCACACACACACACAACTAGATCCACACACACACACACACACACACACACACAGCTAGATCCACACACACACACACACACACACACAATTAGATCCACACACACACAACTAGATCCATACACACACACACAAACACACAACTAGATCCACACAAACACACAAACACACAACTAGATCCACACACACACACACACACACACACACACACACACACACAACTAGATCCACACACACACACAAACACACAAACACAACTACATCCACACACACATACAGTTGCTGTACACAGACATTCTATTTGTATGTAGACACACAAGCTGTCCCCGTGGAACACACAGACACACAGACTCACCTCAGAGCCAGCTTGTCAACATCCTCCTCCTCCACATCAAACTGTCTCTTAGTGTGACTAAGAGGTCGAGTCACCTGCAGGACAGAGACAGAGACAGAGTTATTAGCTACAGTGGTTAACAGGGAAAGAGACAGGGAGAGAGACAGGGAGAGAGTCAGGGAGAGAGCCAGGGAGAGAGCCAGGGAGAGAGACAGGGAGAGAGACAGGGAGAGAGCCAGGGAGAGAGCCAGGGAGAGAGACAGGGAGAGAGCCAGGGAGAGAGACAGGGAGAGAGACAGGGAGAGAGCCAGGGAGAGAGCAAGGGAGAGAGCCAGGGAGAGAGCCAGGGAGAGAGCCAGGGAGAACACAGGGAGAGATACAGGGAGAGAGACAGGGAGAGAGACAGGGAGAGAGCCAGGGAGAGAGACAGGGAGAGAGACAGGGAGAGAGACAGGGAGAGAGCCAGGGAGAGATACAGGGAGAGATACAGGGAGAGATACAGGGAGAGAGCCAGGGAGAGATACAGGGAGAGAGCCAGGGAGAGATACAGGGAGAGAGCCAGGGAGAGAGCCAGGGAGAGAGCCAGGGAGAGAGCCAGGGAGAACACGGGGAGAACACAGGGAGAGAGCCAGGGAGAACACAGGGAGAGAGCCAGGGAGTGAGCCAGGGAGAGAGCCAGGGAGAGAGCCAGGGAGAGAGCCAGGGAGAGAGCCAGGGAGAACACAGGGAGAACACAGGGAGAGATACAGGGAGAACACAGGGAGAGAGCCAGGGAGAAGACAGGGAGAGAGCCAGGGAGAAGACAGGGAGAGAGCCAGGGAGTGAGCCAGGGAGAGAGCCAGGGAGAGAGCCAGGGAGAGAGCCAGGGAGAGAGACAGGGAGAGAGCCAGGGAGAGATACAGGGAGAGAGACAGGGAGAGAGCCAGGGAGAGATACAGGGAGAGAGACAGGGAGAGAGCCAGGGAGAGAGCCAGGGAGAACACAGGGAGAGAGCCAGGGAGAACACAGGGAGAGAGCCAGGGAGAAGACAGGGAGAGAACCAGGGAGAAGACAGGGAGAGAGCCAGGGAGAGAGCCAGGGAGTAGCCAGGGAGAGATACAGGGAGAGAGCCAGGGAGAGATACAGGGAGAGAGCCAGGGAGAAGACAGGGAGAGATACAGGGAGAGAGCCAGGGAGAACACAGGGAGAGAGCCAGGGAGTGAGCCAGGGATAGATACAGGGAGAGAACCAGGGAGAGAGCCAGGGAGAGAGCCAGGGAGAGAGCCATGGAGAGATACAGGGAGAGAGCCAGGGAGAGAGCCAGGGAGAGAGCCAGGGAGAGAGCCAGGGAGAAGACAGGGAGAGAGCCAGGGAGAGAGCCAGGGAGAGATACAGGGATAGAGCCAGGGAGAACACAGGGAGAGAGCCAGGGAGAAGACAGGGAGAGAGCCAGGGAGAGAGCCAGGGAGAGAGCCAGGGAGAGAGCCAGGGAGAGATACAGGGATAGAGCCAGGGAGAACACAGGGAGAGAGCCAGGGAGAAGACAGGGAGAGAGCCAGGGAGAGAGCCAGGGAGAGAGCCAGGGAGAACACAGGGAGAGAGCCAGGGAGAGAGACAGGGAGAACACAGGGAGAGAGCCAGGGAGAACACAGGGAGAGAGCCAGGGAGAAGACAGGGAGAGAGACAGGGAGAGAGCCAGGGAGAGAGCCAGGGAGAGAGCCAGGGAGAACACAGGGAGAGAGACAGGGAGAGAGCCAGGGAGAAGACAGGGAGAGATACAGGGAGAACACAGGGAGAGAGCCAGGGAGAGAGCCAGGGAGAACACAGGGAGAAGACAGGGAGAGAGCCAGGGAGAAGACAGGGAGAGAGCCAGGGAGAGAGCCAGGGAGAGATACAGGGATAGAGCCAGGGAGAACACAGGGAGAGAGCCAGGGAGAGAGCCAGGGAGAAGACAGGGAGAGAGCCAGGGAGAGAGCCAGGGAGAGAGCCAGGGAGAGATACAGGGATAGAGCCAGGGAGAACACAGGGAGAGAGCCAGGGAGAAGACAGGGAGAGAGCCAGGGAGAAGACAGGGAGAGAGCCAGGGAGAGAGCCAGGGAGAGAGCCAGGGAGAACACAGGGAGAGAGCCAGGGAGAGAGACAGGGAGAGAGCCAGGGAGAACACAGGGAGAGAGACAGGGAGAACACAGGGAGAGAGCCAGGGAGAACACAGGGAGAGAGCCAGGGAGAACACAGGGAGAGAGCCAGGGAGAACACAGGGAGAGAGACAGGGAGAACACAGGGAGAGAGACAGGGAGAACACAGGGAGAGAGACAGGGAGAACACAGGGAGAGAGACAGGGAGAACACAGGGAGAGAGACAGGGAGAGAGACAGGAAGAGAGCCAGGGAGAACACAGGGAGAGAGACAGGGAGAACACAGGGAGAGAGCCAGGGAGAACACAGGGAGAGAGCCAGGGAGAACACAGGGAGAGAGCCAGGGAGAACACAGGGAGAGAGACAGGGAGAACACAGGGAGAGAGACAGGGAGAACACAGGGAGAGAGACAGGGAGAGATACAGGGAGAGATACAGGGAGAGAGCCAGGGAGAGAGCCAGGGAGAGAGACAGGGAGAGAGACAGGGAGAGAGCCAGGGAGAGAGACAGGGAGAACACAGGGAGAGAGACAGGGAGAACACAGGGAGAGAGCCAGGGAGAAGACAGGGAGAGAGCCAGGGAGAGAGCCAGGGAGAACACAGGGAGAGAGACAGGGAGAGATACAGGGAGAGATACAGGGAGAGAGCCAGGGAGAGAGCCAGGGAGAGAGACAGGGAGAGAGCCAGGGAGAACACAGGGAGAGAGACCGGGAGAGAGACAGTGAGAGAGACAGGGAGAGAGCCAGGGAGAACACAGGGAGAGAGACAGGGAGAGATACAGGGAGAGAGCCAGGGAGAGATACAGGGAGAGAGCCAGAGAGAACACAGGGAGAGAGACAGGGAGAACACAGGGAGAGAGACAGGGAGAGAGCCAGGGAGAGAGCCAGGGAGAAGACAGGGAGAGATACAGGGAGAGAGCCAGGGAGAGAGACAGGGAGAGAGCCAGGGAGAGAGCCAGGGAGAGAGCCAGGGAGAACACAGGGAGAGAGCCAGGGAGAACACAGGGAGAGAGACAGGGAGAACACAGGGAGAGAGACAGGGAGAGAGACAGGGAGAGAGCCAGGGAGAAAACAGGGAGAGAGCCAGGGAGAGAGCCAGGGAGAGAGCCAGGGAGAGAGCCAGAGCGAGATACAGGGATAGAGCCAGGGAGAGAGCCAGGGAGAGAGCCAGGGAGAGAGCCAGGGAGAGAGCCAGGGAGAGAGCCAGAGAGAGATACAGGGATAGAGCCAGGGAGAACACAGGGAGAGAGCCAGGGAGAACACAGGGAGAGAGACAGGGAGAGATACAGGGAGAGATACAGGGAGAGAGCCAGGGAGAGAGCCAGGGAGAGAGCCAGGGAGAGAGACAGGGAGAGAGCCAGGGAGAACACAGGGAGAGAGACCGGGAGAGAGACAGGGAGAGAGACAGGGAGAGAGCCAGGGAGAACACAGGGAGAGAGCCAGAGAGAACACAGGGAGAGAGACAGGGAGAGAGCCAGGGAGAGAGCCAGGGAGAGAGCCAGGGAGAGAGACAGGGAGAGAGCCAGGGAGAACACAGGGAGAGAGACCGGGAGAGAGACAGTGAGAGAGACAGGGAGAGAGCCAGGGAGAACACAGGGAGAGAGACCGGGAGAGAGACAGGGAGAGAGACAGGGAGAGAGCCAGGGAGAGATACAGGGAGAGAGCCAGGGAGAACACAGGGAGAGAGACCGGGAGAGAGACAGGGAGAGAGACAGGGAGAGAGCCAGGGAGAACACAGGGAGAGAGCCAGGGAGAACACAGGGAGAGAGACAGGGAGAGAGCCAGGGAGAACACAGGGAGAGAGACAGGGAGAGAGACAGGGAGAGAGCCAGGGAGAGATACAGGGAGAGAGCCAGGGAGAACACAGGGAGAGAGACCGGGAGAGAGACAGGGAGAGAGACAGGGAGAGAGCCAGGGAGAACACAGGGAATGAGACAGGGAGAACACAGGGAGAGAGCCAGGGAGAGAGCCAGGGAGAGAGCCAGGGAGAACACAGGGAGAGAGACCGGGAGAGAGACAGGGAGAGAGACAGGGAGAGAGCCAGGGAGAGAGACAGGGAGAGAGCCAGGGAGAAGACAGGGAGAGAGCCAGGGAGAGATACAGGGAGAGAGCCAGGGAGAACACAGGGAGAGAGCCAGGGAGAACACAGGGAGAGAGACAGGGAGAGAGCCAGGGAGAACACAGGGAGAGAGACAGGGAGAGAGACAGGGAGAGAGCCAGGGAGAGATACAGGGAGAGAGCCAGGGAGAACACAGGGAGAGAGACCGGGAGAGAGACAGGGAGAGAGACAGGGAGAGAGCCAGGGAGAACACAGGGAGTGAGACAGGGAGAACACAGGGAGAGAGCCAGGGAGAAGACAGGGAGAGA